>NW_008476291.1:0-1412 GCF_000622305.1 Nannospalax galili | reverse complement strand
CTCTCTCTCTCTCTCTCTCTCTCTCTCTCTCTCTCTCTCTCTCTGCCCATAGAAGCCAGAAGAGGGCATCAGATCCCCTGGAGCTGGAGTTACAGGTGGTTAGGAGTCTCTTGACTTAGGTGCTAGGAATAACCTCATGCCCTCAGGAAGAGCTCCAGGCATTGTTAACTGTGGCGCCATCTCTCCAGCCTGGTGTTTTGTGTTTTAAATTGATATTTTAACATGTATTTCCCTGATTGCTAGTGAAAGCACACACATTTCATTTGTCTGAGCTTTACATTTTTCTTTTCTATTCATGGGCTCTTCATCTCTACCGTATACATAGAAAAGTTTTAAAAAATCTTTTTCCCCTGAGCATTGACTTTTGCCGTATACTAGAGTATATAAAGTCAAATGTATTTCTCTTTTGCTTTATGGTTTGGGGCTCCTCTCTTTTGTTTAAAAGGATCTCCCTTTCCAAAGTTAGGAAATTCAATTTTTTTCTATATATTAAATTTCTTAATAAAATTTAGGCATTAATGCCTGCTTCTTAACAGGATCCATAAATTCCTTTGCCAAATGTACCACTAACATGGGAACATGAGATGTGATGGCAGTACTACGAAGGGTTTGAAAAGAAGAAAGGGAATTAGCAGACAAACACTAATCTCATTAGCAGCTGGTATTTGTTTTCAAAGCTTAACCGACCTAACGTGTAAGACGTCTTGTAAGGCGACAGAAAACGAGCCTGTTTCCTGAAACAGTATCTTGGTAGTTTCAGTCACGAGTCCTCAACAGTCACCGATGTTTTTTACTTTACAGTTTGCAATAGGCCCCTGCACCCATAGTAGTTATATTTGTGTTGGGTACACCTGTAGGATGAGACACATGTAACTGTACATCCTCCCTGAGCAGGAAGGGGATTCAGGTTAATCAAGGAGGTGAGAGGTGAAGTGACTTGTTCACATCTACCCAAGTAACGCAGATCACAAATTTTAGCCCTAGCTTTCCTGATTGCTCATCAAATACTCCATACGATTTCACTGACTTCACTTGTAAAATGTGATTTGTGGACTTTGTGGTAACAGTAAGAATTGGGGGAAGGAGGCTGGCAGGAATGAAGGAAGGAACATCCAAATCATCAGACTAAGGTAATCATTTATCTGAATTAAAGACTAACCAAACAAGGGTTTTGAATTTTGTACTAAGCGAGGTACTTACAGAGACTGCTTACTTTACCCAGGCCAAGAAACACTTGGGTTCTAGTCCCTCACTAAGAAGTGGGGCCAGTGCAAGTCAGGTCTGAGTGCAAAGACAGGCATCTGCTATGTTTACACTGAACTGCATTTGCATGATCCCCTGCTGGGCTCTTCCAGTGCAGCTGCTGGAACAGAGCACTGAGAGTACCTGCTCCCAGCTCCAGGCTCTGCCTT
>NW_008476290.1:0-1428 GCF_000622305.1 Nannospalax galili | reverse complement strand
AGAGAGAGAGAAGGAAAGAAAGATCACACAAAATTTGTAACTATTCTGGAATTTTTAACTGCCTTGGTGCCCTCCCATCTGATATGCCTGCCTACAATTCCCTTTAAACATTTTGTGCCTTCAACTCTTAATCAAGATAGACTGGCACACGCCTTCAATCCCAGTACTCAGGTGGTAGAGGTAGGCAGATCTCTGTGAGTTTCAAGCCAGCTGGGGCTATAAGGAAACCCTGTCCAAAAAAAAACAAGATGTGAGCAGTAGCCTCCGTCTTCTTTAGTTTGCTAATCTGCTGGTCTTCACAGTTAGTGAGACTTAACTTTGTGACTTCCAAAACTTGTGGTTTTTAAAATCAACTAAGGTGCTGAGGATGTGGCAGAGTCAGTAGAGTGCTTGTCTAGTGTGCATAAAGACCTGGGTTACAGCTCCAGCTCCATATAAACTAAACGTGGTGGCATTTGCCAGGGTGCTGGAAGTAGAGGCAAAAGACTAGAATTCAAGGTCATTATCAGCTATATAGACAGTTCAAGGCCAGCCTGGGATTCATGAGATCCTGTCTCAGTTAATCAATTAATGAATCAATAAATCACTCAATAAAGGCAACTAAAAGCAAGGCAAGTGGAGGATTTATTTAGGTTTTCACAAGACAGAGGCTACCAACTTTGGACATGTTCAGGAGTTTTCCAGAAGGAAGCATAAGGTGTGTCTTATAATACCCAAATCCCCCTATTGATAGCAGGGTAGGAATGTCACAGTACACTGTAAGGATGACACACATCCCATGTGTGTCGCCACTTACCACACAGACCTCCAGCCCACTGGTGTCCTTTCATTTGAGTGGCACACAGGGTCTCAGTCCTTAGACCAGCTTTCTCTGTTCTTAGCAGACCCCATGACCACATCTCTGCCCAGCTAGTTTGCACATCCTTTTTCCTCACTGTCTGGGGAGGAGTTCCTTTTGGCTCTCTTATTGGCTGTGGAATCACCTCCCCTGGGCCCCGTGCCAGGTCACAGGGAAAGGGCTGTTTCCTGTATAGACTTTCTTCCCAGGCACAATGGTAGCAATGGTGCCTGTCCTGCTATCCCTGCCGCTTCTCCTGGGTCCTGCGGTCCCCCAGGAGACTGGTGAGTGGGCAAAACAAGGGAAGGTTGGGAGAAAATGAAGGGAAGGCAGAGAACAGAATGACGGTTGTGAGAGGAAACCCTGATGCACCTGGGATCTCCATATAGCCAATAGGAATGGGTTTGCAAATCTAGCAACTAACTGTGTTCAGCCTTCTTTTATGTTTTTATTTTTCTTCATATGCAGGAGTGTTTTGCCTGCTTGTATGGAAGTGCACCACATGCATGCAATGCCCACAGAGGCCAAAAGAGGACATAAAATCCCCTGGAACTGGAGTTACAGATGGTTGTTAGCCACCATGTGGGTGC
>NW_008476289.1:0-1429 GCF_000622305.1 Nannospalax galili | reverse complement strand
CTCTCAGTTGCCTGCCTGGCCTTCTGCCGACCCCTCCTGACCAGGCGTTCAACGGCTCGCAGTTCCTGGAAGGTACCATAATGCCCTTGTGAGAGGCCGTTGGTCTCTGTTCCTGGAATGCCCCTTCCCACCCCACATCACCCTTGAAGCACGGAGAAAGCAAGGCTTCTCAGAATCCCCTCACTGCTGGCTTTCCTCTGCACTGTGAATGTTCTCCACGAGGGCCTTTTCAACTTAGAAATGCAGATGTTTACATGTCAGTCTTGCTGCTGGCCACAGCAAGATCTTCAGGTCTTATGGTCTATATTTCTTGTATTGCCTATGAGATGACTTAGTGAGTTCCCATCCTGTCATCATGGGGAAGGTTTTGGCAATCTATAGTCTTGCTTTTGGAGTTTTGGTTTGGTTTGGTTTTGAGACTGGGTGTCACTATACAACCCAGCCTGCCCTTGACTTGTTATCCAAGTGTTTCTGCCTCCCAGATGTGGGGATTACAGACTTGTCATTCCACACCTGACCTAGAGTCCTGATTAGCAGTGCCTTTAACTCCCCACCATCCGTACCACACACATTCCAGACTTCTTGGGTGGCATTGCCCCTCTGGGCAGCAGAAGAGTCCTCAGAGATGCTCTCCCTCCAAAGCTCCTGCTGCTCTGAACCACTGAGCACCTGCCAGCCTCCCGTGAGGAAGGCCAAAACGGGCCAGTGGCCACACCGCTTCCTCTAGGCATTTTCGTTCCCTGTCCTAAGAGCCTGGACCTTATAAGGCTGAGCGGCCTGACTCCTGGCACACATAAGCAGCCCTCCAAGCATGGACCCTCCTATAGGCCCTTGGGAAAACACGTTTCAAGAAAGTCTCTGCAGCTACTCACCTTTGCAATAAAGCTCCCCGTCTTTGTCAGTGACATTTGTGGACTCCAGACTCTTCCCACAGATGGCGCATCGGAAGCAGGTCTTGTGCCAGGGCTGAGGCAAGGGGGAGTTGGGTGTCAGGGAGGCAGGAGCACATTCTAGGTGCACTTCATGTCCCCTGGCCAGCAGCACAGGATGAGTTGCCACTGTCCTAGCCTTGCCTTTCTGAAGAGGACCCCCAAATCACATTGCTAGGGGTTTGGAGAAAATGAGATGCAGTGGCCTTGGCCAGCAATTCTCAGAACTCTGTAAATGGATTTATGACAATCTGCATGTGTGTTTCCTCAGTGTGAACTAAACAGGTAAGAGCTCCCCCAGGGCGAAAAGATCCAAGAAATAGACTGGTCAAGAAAAACTTGGCTCTGGGCAGTGAGTAACGCTGTATTGTATATAAAGTTCAAGAAAGTAAAAGATAAAGGCAGGCAGTTACCCAGTTACCAGTTATCCATCCAGGTTTTCACTCTGTAATGGTGATAGTGGAGTGGCATTAGCTCTTTTCCAGCAGGCGGCCCCGGCT
>NW_008476288.1:0-1429 GCF_000622305.1 Nannospalax galili | reverse complement strand
ATGCAGAAGTTATCACCTCTTAGCAAAAGTCCATCATTTAAAATTGACTGCATTGCATTCATTCCTTTGAGCATTGCTAGTGAATTCTCATAGTTTTTCAGAATATGCATGCAACTTTCCTTAATGAAACTGAATTCATTTGGTCATTTAGTTGATGATTACACATTTGTTTGAAACTTATTCTGACCCTACCCCCCATACACCCCAAATCAATTATCTTTTGAAACAACGCAAAGTAATTGCAGGTATCAAGATTTTAGGAAAGTAAAAAAAAATTGCTGTAGAAGTCAATTTGTTTCTTTTGATTTTCCTTACAGAAGGAAATGATTTATTAAGTATTTGCTTATATATTTAGCTGCATGTTTATACTGGCAACATGTTAATTAGAACACAATAGAATAAGTGATTCTACTTTTTATACTAACTAAATCAAATATAAAAGTTCAGAAGAGTAATCTCATCACTCATAAATAAAAGTGAGGAGATTTGGAGACTATCTTCATGCCTAGCTTCCTCACAATAAGATGAGAAGAGGAGAAAGAGAAAGGTACTTTTTAAAGACTGGTTACTCGTAAGACACTTTTATTCTTTTAAGAATAATGAGTACTTAGTGTGATGATATGATCAGTGAGGGACAGACATCCTTTTATAAGAATGATCTCTTACCCTTCATTTAAAAAACATTTAAGTGCTTATTTCTATTAAACTAAAAAAGAAGCTGAAATGAAACAATATGTTGCTAAATTTCAGGTATATATTGTTTTCAGGAGAAATACTGGTTTGAGAAAAATTTCCCAATAGTTAAGCACAAAATGAAGAAGCTAATGATTTAGAGTTATTCTAAGATACATGTTTAAAGATTAAGCAATTTTAATGCTAGTTGTTGATGGAATCTTGCTGTGGATTCCTCAGATGCCTGGATTTGTGATCTCTAGAGAAAGAATTAAGACAACTCACAGAGAGTAGTGTACAAGATAGGTAGAATTTATCACTGAGTAAAGTAGACACTTTCAAGTGATGAGAATAGACAGTGACCAAGGGGACCACAGCAGAAGTGAACTCTGTCACAGAGTGAGAGCAACAATAGAAACACCTTCAGATTTGTGTTTTAGAAAAGTTTTGTCTATGATCTAAAGTCTGTAGAACAGGCTGCTTTCTTGAGGTGTCTGTTCTTGTCCAGGTGTTTAATGGATTTATTAAAAGTAACTCTTATGGGAGGGGGCAATGGTATATAAAGCTACCTACTACATAGTAATCTTCTAAGGCTTCAGACTTAATGACTTTCTGGGAAGTTCAAATGCTTTATCTCCTCCCAGAGCCAGAGAGTGAGAAGATTCAACTCCCATTCTTCTGAGCTGTGGAGTCCTGAAGTTCCAGTAGTTGGTTGTATTAACTGTTAGTTACTGGGGGAAGGGGGTCCCTACTATCC
>NW_008476287.1:0-1429 GCF_000622305.1 Nannospalax galili | reverse complement strand
TGAATGCCTTCCAGTTGGTCTGACACCCACAGACACCCCTAGGAGGAAACAGGTTAGAAGCAGAGCTAATAGTATTTAGGAAGCTTCTCCGTTATTCTCCATGACAATTTGCCCTTTCTTACCAAATGGCAAACAGAAAAGTGGAGATGAAAACAGATTTGGAGTTGGGAGATGGAAGCCAGAGGTTGTATTTTCAGACAAGTGAAATCATAGTTGCACACTGATTAATTATTGTCCCGTCATTCAACATCAAAAGTTGAATGCCAACTGTATACCAGGCACCATTTGGGGGGACTGGGGATTATAGTAATAAATAAAAAACTAAAATTAAAAAGAAGATGGGGCTGGAAAGATGACTCAACAATTAAGAGTACTTGTTATTCTTCCAGAGACCTGAGCTCAATTCTCAGCATCTGTGTCAGTTTGCTTGCAGCAACCACCTGGAATTCCAGCACCAGGGGGGCTGATGACCTCTCCTGTCCTCTACAGACACCCACATACAGGTGGCTACACTCACCCAAACGCACAAATGTGCACACATATAAATAAAAGTAAATCTACAAAAGGTAAGTCTATGGTTGAGAATTTTTCTCACATGACTGATACCCTCAGTTCAATCCATACTGACAAATATAAATAAAGAGTATAAACAAGCTTTTCCTGCCGTTATAAATAAGGAGGGGTGTAGTAAAGTTCAGACCGGGTGGTCATGCTGAATTGCAAAGATCTATTAGTTCCTCGATTGACAGGTTCCTTGCCTCTGTTTTTCATGCTTACTGTCTAACTATTTTAATGTTTTACAAAATATCATATGACATCCAAACAACAACTACAGACTATTTTCTGGGAAAGCAAACTGACGTGGATGCAAACCTGCTTCCTTCCTGTACGCTGGGACAGAGTGATGTGGAACATTTCCTGTCACAAGAACCAACTGAGTGGAGTTTGTATTTTCATTTTAGTTGGACTGAGTGCTGAGCTGACAAAGAAAAAGAGCTGCCTCAACATCACTGTGGAAAAGCCCAAGTACAGCAGTAAATGAATTGAAAGGCGCCTAACCAGCTTTACCTATTACTGCCTACACATCACACTTCAAGTACAGAGCAGCAAAGCCTGTAAGAACCTACCCGTGCCTGAGCGTGAATGATAATGGATATAATAGCACTTTGCATTTATATAGCACTTTTACACGTGGAACATCACAGCCCAGCAAGGTGGGCTGATCAGATGCTATTATCTGTGTTTTACTTGCTACAGGCAAGAACATGAGCAAAGACGTGAATGAAGGCAAACACAGAAGATGAAACTAATGAGGCTTAAACAGATGATGAGGCTGTGGGAGGGGTTGTGTGGAGTATTTACGCTTTGATGTTGCTACTGCTGCTTATGTGATTTATTTTATTTTCTGAACTTTTTACCTTAAAAAAAA
>NW_008476286.1:0-1429 GCF_000622305.1 Nannospalax galili | reverse complement strand
TGACAAATGGAACAGTAGTCACATACAGTATTGCTCATTCAACAGCAACAGAATACACAGTATTTTCAAGTTACAGATCATTCTCTAGGACAGATGATAGGAAAGATCAGAGAACAAGTGAAAAATTTGAGAGCAAAATCGTATCAAGTTACTTTTCTGATGAAAATGCAATGAAACTAGACATGAATATGTGGAAATTGAACAATATGTCCTTGAACAACAGAAAGGCAAAGTGTTAACAGGAAAGTAAAAGTATTATCTTGAGACAAAAGACGTGGGAATGGAACAAACCAAAGCTCACACACTGAAACAAAAGTAGAGGAAGAGGAAAGTTACAGAAATAAGTGTCTCAGGGAACTAGAAGAAGACTAACAATGTTCAAATTTAGCAGAAAAAGGTAAACATAGAGGTAAAAATAGAAACAATTTAGAGACCTGAAAATGCTATAAAAATAAAGTTATTATTTCTGATCTATGTTGCTTCAATTAGTACGACAAATTCTAATTTCATCCATTTAACCTGCAAATTTTATGATTTTGTTTTTCTTTGTTGATGAATAGAACTCCAATGTGTAAATGTACCACATCTTCATTACACATTCATCAATTGAGGGGCATTTAGGCTGTTTCCATTTCTGAGCTATTGTGCAAAGAGCACCAACGAACATGGTTGAACAAGTGTATCAGTAGTAAGAAGTTCAGCTCTGTGAATCGATGGCAAAGGCTGGTATAACTCAATCATATGGTAGATATGGTAGATTTATTTTTAGGTTTTTTTAATTGTGTGTTTGTGTATTTCATACAAAACATCACAATCAGTTTTAATCATCTTATACCTCCTTCTCCATTGGTATCCTCCCATAGCCCCTGCATTGGAATGCATACATTCTGTCCAATGTCTTCAGATCTATTGTATCAAGTTAGTGTCCTGAGATGTCCCTCAGGCAAATTCATCTACTGAGGTCTACCCAGCCTATCTAGAGTCTCTCTGATAGGAAAATCTGCTCTTCCTCACCCAGCAGTATTCAGTTACCAATTTTTCTTTGACTAATGTTGGGATAAGCTGTCCATTTCCACAGTTCTATGCTGGCTATTTGGCTGTTTGAGTTTGCATGGGTATTGTGTATGCTGACATCATTGCTGTAGGTTCATATGGGCAGAGTCTCAGGAGCTTGTTGGACACTCTTTCCATATAGTCATATACCTCCTCGCTGGCTCTAACAATCTTTCCATGCCATCTTCCAAAACGGCCCCTGAGCCCAGCCTTGGGTGGGCATAGTTTAATATAGGAGTCCTGTCTAGAGCAGCAGGGTCTTACCTTCTTTGCCTCTACTCTTTGACCATTTGTGACCTTTTGTGTCCCAGGCCTCTGTTGCATGAGGGGGCTTCATTAATGAGAACTGAGATATTCACTATCATCTTTAATCCTT
>NW_008476285.1:0-1429 GCF_000622305.1 Nannospalax galili | reverse complement strand
AAAAAAAAAAAAATAGTAGCAATTAACTTTTTAAGTATGTTTTATTTTTTTCAGACCACTGCAGTTGTCTAGTTTACACTGCAAAAAATCAAAGTAGACAGCCAGTTTGGTGGGAAGGAAGAAGGGAAGGAACCATGGTTAATTTTTAAAATTCCACTTAAATTTGGGATACATGTCCTCTCTTTAGCATAATTACATTACAGAACTAATTCATGGTCATAACAGAAAATCAAGGCATTAGCACACAGTGTGGTACACACAAGCAGGCTCCTAAGTCTGTCTGCTTCTCTGAATTACATTGAAAAGCCTAACTTTTTCCTTTTCTTCTTTCACTTTCCTTTCTAAACACACTCACCATAGTGCTTTGTGGCTGTTCAACTACCATGTGGCTGACCTCCAAGCCAGCTTAACTAAAAACAGCACTTTTCCCTTCTCTCTGCCCACCTGCCTAGGGAGGTGCCACCCAAAGTGGGTCAGGCCCTCCTAGACCAGTTAGCAAACAAGAAAATGCCCCATAGACATGCCCACAGGCCAATCTACAAGAGGAAATTCCTCAACGGAGAGCCCTTATTCTCAAGTATGTCAAGTTGATTATTGAAGCCTACTATGACAAGTGTCTTTCAATCACAAATGGTTTTGTCCACAGGATATTTGATAGTATCTGAGGATTAGTTAACAGCCACTAGCATCTAGTGGGAAGACAGCAAGAATATCGCCAACATCTTACAATGCAGAATTAAGAACTCTGATCTAAGGAGTAACTTTCTTATTATTTGAAATGTTCAAAATATTTCAGTAATTGCATGACATACTATTTTCTCTTTCAATTTATCATGAAAGTATTAACTTGGTAGTATTTCTTGAAGAAATTAGTATTTTTAATGTTCTCAGAGTTATCAAATATCAAAACTGATATGAAAATACATTCAAGAGAAGCCGCTGATGGCTTTCCTTCTCTTTCACTGGCTACAGTGATTTCATATGAAGTTATTATTATAGCATAGTATGAGATTTGTTCCCCAAAACTTTCAAGAACTTTCAGAATTCCAGGGGACTGCAGTCTCCTTCATCCCTTACTAGTCTCTAAGATACACCTTTGACATTTAGAGCCTGATATTCACAGTACTTTAAGTAAAAACAAATAAGAGATTCTTATGTTGATTCTCCTGATACATGTGAAAAGAATTCCTTCCAAAGATAAGCAGAATTACAACCATTTGATCAATCTTGAGGCAGTTCTTGCTTCAGTCTTGCTTTTGTAAAGCAATATAATATTAACTATAAACAGCTCAAACTCATGTCTCCAAAAAGACTGAAGATACTCAATTTCAGATATACTTCTCATCAATATATTAAAACCACTAATTTTCTCTCCTACCTACCAATTTTCTGAAATATACAATTCATCATGAGGTTTATATCCCCCCCC
>NW_008476284.1:0-1429 GCF_000622305.1 Nannospalax galili | reverse complement strand
AAGCAATTCTTCCTATCCCGCTGTACCCTTGTAGTCCTGTCAATGCCCTCTCTATCCTTTCCCATCATCCTTGGGCACATAACGTCTAGTTCCATCTATGTTACTGTGAAGGGAAGAATCTAATTTTTCTTTAATGACTAAGTGGCATTTATACTACATTTGTACCACACTTCCTTTATCCATTCATCTGTTGGTGGACACCTAAGTTGATTTCATTTCTTGTCACTGTGAACAGTGCTGCAAATCAACATGCAAATGCAGCCGTTTCATTCATACACTGATTTCAGTGTATATATCTCCAGTAGCATATAAATTTAAATTTTAATTGTGACAATTCCACTTTCTTGCTTAAAAGATATTTCATCACATCTTACTGCAACCCCTTGCTAAAACACCAAGCCTAGTATCTGGCATTCAAAACAGAATCAGATATTCTTTATATATTTCTCCTCTTAGAATCAATTATAATTCAATTTTCAATTTCTGTATAGGAAAAACAAAACAATGTTTCACTTGTTTATTATTGTGTTCTCCACATCTGGGTATAAGTGAAAATAACTATTTTGTTAATTAATAGCAAGCTGAACAAATCAATAGGGTTTTGCAAAGTCAGCATTGGGGAGTCAGATGATTTTTTTATGTCATTGTTTTCTGTTTCCCCTCTTTTTACAGTAACTAGAGGTTACCAAGTCAGTAATAATCCACTGAGTGACTATGACCTTGGATAGTTAAGAAAATGAATCACAACTTAAAATTTTTATACGTTTGAAATGCAAATTGGAGTTTCTAAAAAATGATTTAAAAATAATAAATCTTCCTGATTATTACTAAAAAAGCATAGGGTGGCCCAATTGTTGTCCCTACTTAGGGCTTCCTGAAGCTCACCCACCTCCTTGCTTTTAGAATTCTTCCCTTACTATGAACTTTAACTCTTGTAAAAAGCATTGACTGCTGAAGGCCTTCTGACTTCTCTAGCATTGGTCATATCTACTGTCTGGTCCCTCTCTAGCCTGATGCAAAGAGGTCCCTACCCGCACATTTCACCTAGAGGTAGACAAGAGATCTTGACCACACTGAGCAATGCTTGCCAGCAAATTTGTTATTTGTGGTTATGTCTTTATATTGAAAATACAATTTTCACGACCTGGACACTTCTCTGTCTTTTTTTTTTTTTAAAGCTGCTTTAAGCTTTTTCTTCAGTCTCTAAATCAATACCTTAGTGAGGAGACGTAAAAAAACAAAACAAAAGAACCACTTTATATTTTTCTGTTTCTTCAGTGACCATAATAGGAGGGATTATGTGCTCTTCTTTCTTTTGATAACAAATCTTTCTGATCTGAAGATACATGCCCAGACTAGGTCAGAGCATAGTTTTAAAAAGACACTGAAAGAGCAGTGATACAAAAGCTGTAAATTGTACATATACGTA
>NW_008476283.1:0-1428 GCF_000622305.1 Nannospalax galili | reverse complement strand
GGCTCCTCCTTACCAAGCTTGTGTGAGCCCTGAGGACTGCTGTGAGACATCCTCACACTTGCATATCTGCCTCAAAGGGACAGATCAGCCCAATTGCCTGGAAGGGACAGAGACAAGAGGAGCTGCCGGTAGGAGGCCCACAGTGACTAAGCCACTGGTTCAAACACTCTCCAACCCCCTGAGTTGACTTAACATTGTTTAGTTTGCTTAAAGCTTCCTGAGGCAGAGCCTCAGGATTTTCTAGAAAGGCATCTACCTTTGAGTCATTGCTTCTGTAAGTTTTGATCATTTTAGAGCTCCTTCCCTGTCTGTATCCCTGCACGGGCTCTCCGCCATGCATTCTGTCATGTATGTTGCGGCCTATCAAGCCAAGTTTCTGTCCACAAATGTCCCCCTATGTGAGTCCATTCACTGGAGCCTGGTCAACATATGTATCTTCGCTGTCTTAAAGAAAACCTACAATCCCTTCCCCAGTAGTAACTGGTTACCAGTAGATTCTCAGCTAAGATTAAGGCAAGAGGCATTTGTTTATTTCTCCCCAGGAAGCATGTCACACAACAATGCCAAATCCCACACCCTCATGGTCTATGGGCATGCCTGTGCAAGATTATCTTGATTATTAATTGATGAGGAGAGAATCATTCCACTGTGGACACCCCCATTTCCTGGTTTGGGGCCCTGGAGTGCACAAAACTAGACAGCACTAAGGACTAAGCAGATGTTTTTTATATTATCTTGGTTCTTTTTCTTTTTTGTCCTTTTGAGACAGGGTCTCCCTAGAGTCCCAGCTCTCATGGAACTCACATTGTACAACACGCTGACCTCCCAGTGTCTGTCTCCCAAGTGCTGGGATTAAGGACTCTTTACTGTGGCTATGATGTGACTTGCCACTTGAGTTCCTATCTTAACTTCCCAAAATGATGAACTATAATGTTGAATTATAAGATGAAGTCCTGAGTTAAAATCCAAACACCTACATAAAAGTCAGACATGAACCAGGCATGATTACATATGTCTTTAGTTCCAGTAATTGAACTGCAGAGGACACAGGTCTCTGGTGAGATTAAGGACAACCTGTTTTATGTAGTGAGCTCCAGCCCAGACAATGTTACATAGTGAGACCCTGTCTCAAAATGTTTCAAAAATAGGGGCTGGAGTGATGGCTTAGCAGTTAAAAACACATGCTGTTCTTCAAGAGGACCCAGGTTCAGTTCCCAGCACCCACATGGCAGCTAGCAGCCATCCGTAACTCCAGGTCTAAGAACTCTGATACCCTTTTCTGGTCTCTGCGGGCATTGCATGCACATGGTAAGCAGCTAAGGCCATACATACCTGTAAGCCTAGTGCTCTACATATGTAGGGGGAGACAGAAAGATTGCTGACTTCCTGGAAGCCTAGCTCCAAGTTCACCTAGATGCCTTATCTCAA
>NW_008476282.1:0-1428 GCF_000622305.1 Nannospalax galili | reverse complement strand
GAATGGCTGGGCTGGATGAGGTGAGCCCTGAGAACCCTTCTTTCTCCACAGTTTACTGCTAGGAGAGAGAGAGTTGATCTTCTTTAAAGGAGAGACTCTAGATAGGCTGACTAAACTACAGTGGATGAACTTGCACTGAGGTATACCTAGGTACTAAAACTTGACCAGATAGACCTGAGGTCTGGTGGAGTTTATGGGGGGTGCGGATGTGGGAGGGTGTCTAAATATATTTAGGATTTATTGTATAAAATGCACAAAAACTCAATAGAATGTCCATATTCATTAAAAAGAGATGTTTTCTAGTAGTAAAATAAATTCTAGAAGCAAAACTTTTGCCTGATGTGGATGAAGACTCAGGAGCATAGGGTAATGAAAACCTTATGCCTTCTCACTTACTCTCTGGTAGATGCCAATGGGAAACCTGAGAATATTTTCAAAATATTCCAGTGGAAAATATATGCATTGATTAAAATGGAAGTTCTCTCTGTCTTTTCTATTGAAAATTATTCTTTATGATAGTATCCATATGTTACAAAGGGAAGCTTCTTTGATGAGTGGTAAGAGGTACACTTATCTGTAAATATAAGGATATATATGTTGATCTTAGGATGTAACAGAATTAGGTTTATTTCTAGGATCTATGACTTCCCCAGCCATGGACACTTGGCTATGTTTCCAATACTATCACTGATTTCCTTCCCATTTAATATATCTTAAGTCCATTAAACAGCTATTGATTATCACCAAGATAAAGTGCCACTACTGCACCAATACAGATAGTTTGCTTGGTTGATCATTGTTGTGGTTCGTGGTCCTTTCAGCTCGGTAGGATGATTGATTGGTTTTTATCCCTTGGCAGCTTGTGTAGTACCTTGTAATACTATGAGAGCTAATCTTCAAAGAGGAGTATTCCAGGTCAGTCCCAGTTCAATTGACCCAAGTTCTATGTCTGAAGTATGTTGTATCTTCAGCAATAGGGTCTTAAGTTCAAGTTCTGAGATGCGATCAAGGGCTGTGGCAATAGTTTGTGCTATTTTGGGAATCCTTGGACTCCCCTGACCAGCAACTCAAAAAACGTTTTCCATGCCTGCCACTGTGATATTTCTTATGGAGCCATCGGCTATACACATGCACTCATATTTATCTTATATATGCATTTTTCAGTAGATTTATTGAAAACATTTCCCTTGCGATTTTCACAACAATGCAAAATTTATCTCTCTTTCCTCTCTTTGTCGTATAAAGTTCTATAATTTGTCAAACACAGAGAATACGTGGCTGTGAGGTGAACAGCCCTAAGTGACACATCTAAAATGTAATCTCTATACCCAAGACTCAGGGATCATTAGAGAAGATAGGATGGAAAAAAATGTGAGAACCACAGGGACAAGACACCTGCTGCTAGTTAATGCATTCTAGACATGATAG
>NW_008476281.1:0-1415 GCF_000622305.1 Nannospalax galili | reverse complement strand
TCCTGAGTCCTGGGATTAAACGTGACACCTGATTTGGAGAACAAATGTATTGATTAAGTTACAACATGCAACATTGATTTGTTTCTCGATGCGGGGTCTCCTATAGCCCTGGCTGGCCTTGAACTCACTATGTATCAGAGGCTGGCCTGAACTGATTCTCCTGCCTGCACCTCCCCAGTATTAATTTTGTATCTCTATTACTACTGAAATGGACTAGTATTACCAAATCTTTAATGACAATAGATTAATTCAATCACACTCTGAATAAAATATTTCCAAATCACAGTTTTGCAAATAGTATCACATGGGTATAAATGGTATCATCAATATGGTATCTATTAAAATATCTAATATGTAATTTAATATAAAGATACTATGGTAGATTGAGAGTTCACAAGCTGTAAAAGTCCAAATTCTGGAAAGATGAAATGCTGAGGAAAAAAATGTTTTCTTAACCCTTTACATTCTTCTTTGTCCTATGCTGAGGGTGAAGCCCAGGGCCTCTTGCACAGCAGGCAAGCTTACCTTATTTTTCAGCTTTCTGAGATGGTTGGGTCCGTAGGCAGTTTAGCCCAGTGAGAAGGCCTAGCTCTCTAGCAGGGATGCAGCCAGCTCTGTAATTTCATCTCTTCATGATAGGGGAGCTGATAGAGAAGAGTAAGGCGGTCACCTGAGACTTCACACTGGGAGTAGTAAACAGAACCAGGATTTATACCCAGTACCACCCAACACTCAGAGGGAAGTGCCAGGCACACCTTCTGTGATCGGCAGCCCTGCAACTGCCTGAACGTGACCTTGCCCCTCCCGTATTCAGCTTGCTGGTGCGAATGGAACACTTTGTTTGCCAAAGACTTCTCCTGAGACTGAAGGGTTTGACTTCAGAATAAACACACAAATCCCACAAGGCAAAGCCTTTGTTGAAAGCAAACTCATAAGAGCAGAAAGACCAGCAAAGTCAGTTACATGTCCCGTGAGTTTTCGTCTTGGTGAAATAGATGTAAAATGATGCTGATATCAGCCCTAAATGATGAGAAGAATGGGAAAAAGGAGGGCAGAGGTGGTTCTTCTCCCTTAATAGTGCAGATATCAATGGGAAAATCCGTGCTGCAAAAGAACGGCATGCTGTACAACCACTTTCTGGGAAAGCTGCCTCCTGCAGTTTGGATTGTGGGTCTGTGTCTTATATGTAGCACCCTAAGCACACATATGTACTGATAAAGGCTGTGTATAAGCCTATTTTTAAGCCAGGTCATTGTTGGTGTACCCTGAAGTTGAATTTGAAGTTGATCAAATAATGACTCAAATCCACCAGGCATGATGGCATATGTCTGTAATTCCTGCACTCAGTCAGCTGAGGTGAGATCTTGAGTTCCAGGCCACACACACACACACACACACACACACACACACACACA
>NW_008476280.1:0-1429 GCF_000622305.1 Nannospalax galili | reverse complement strand
CCAGGTCCTCTGCAAGAACATCCAGTGCTCTTAACCACTGAGTCATCTCTCTAGCCCCCCTTTTCTTTCAATAACCCTAAAATTTTATTAGTCAAGGGTTCAACAACCTGATGCAGACTTAGTAAGACAACAGGCCTGGGACAGGTTGACGGTTTAGACTGTCTCTTAAGTCAGGTCAACAAAGCTTCCATAACCTCCAACACCTTGCCCATGTGGCCAGAGGTCTGCTTGACTGGAGCCAGGGTTGGTGGGGGCACATCAGGATGTGTTCAAGCTTCCCAAATGCATCTGGTCTATGGTCATGTTGAGCATCTGTGGTTTGGATGCACCAGATCTGAGTGACCTCTTTGATAAATCCAATGTTTCTTCTAAGTCGCAAACCAAATGTCATGACCAAACAACCAAACGAAAAAAAAAAACACACGAGGAGGCTCGAAGTGATGAAACCTCTAACGGGTGAGGGTGGGGGCTGCATGTGCGCCTACCGGTCAGCACACTCCCAGGGAACCTACGGCATCCACAAAGCAGGCTGTTCCTCAGCTGCACAGTCACTTCCAGGCAGTCACCACCCATGCCTCCACTTAAATGGGTCCTACCACACCATTCAAGCAGATCAACATTAAGATCAGAATGTCACAAATTTATTTTGTTTCTTTTTATTTCGAAACCTGGCTGAGAAGTTATTGTGTGTATTGTTGGACATTTTATGCAGTATTAATCATTTCAGTGCGATTTTCCTCCCATCAAGCTTATAAGCAACGAATTATAAAATGACAGCCTGTCATAGAAGAAGCAACAAGTTTCAAACAGAAAGCCGGCCTCGTGTGCTAAGTAGGTTAGGACCTAATGGCTAGTGTTAGTGATCCTTTCAGGGGGGTCTCCAATGTCCTGGTCATCACGAAAGATGTTTTGAATATGTTCTCTGTCTTGCTTAAAAATCTCCACTCAGCAATGATAAAACAAACGGATGTCAACAGAGGAATGAAGCTGTCAAGATCACAGTAATGGCAGGGTTGCTAAACGCCAGGGGACACCATTTCACCCTCTTTCACTGCAGTCTTACGGGACCCACAAACACTTCTCTCAAGGCTATGTGAGTTAGCAGTCCTTCCCTGAAGACACAAGGTAGAATTGTTTCCATGGATGCTGATATTGTTATTCAAGTCCTCCAAGAATCTTCTTTAATTCAGAAACCAGATGCCTCCCAGACCAGCCTCTGCCGTAATTAAGCGAGTGCCCTCATCTTCCCCCACACTGGTCATCCTAGAAGCAAATGAGTCGTTGACCCAGCCGCTATTCCCATCTGAAATCTTTTCTTAAATTATGTGTCTGTGTGTGTCTGTGCATGTGAGTGCAGAGACCAGAGGCATCAGATCCCCTGAAGCTGGAGTTACAGGCAGTTGTGAGCTGCCTGCTGCAGATGTTGGGA
>NW_008476279.1:0-1429 GCF_000622305.1 Nannospalax galili | reverse complement strand
GAGAGCTGCACTCGAGGCCCCAATATACTCTTTAAAGACTTATCCCAACTTCCTCCAACTGGGATCCATGTCCTTTGTGTTCCCACACTTTCCATGGTGCAAAGGCTGGCAGAGAAGACTTCAAAACATGAGCTTAGGTAAAACATTTAAGAGATAAACTGGCCCCTATAGTTCACACTTGGCCAAGGCTCATGAAGGGATGGTGGTTCAGTGACCCTGTGCCTGTTCGGGTGCACTAAGGAGAATTGGGATCGTGCATACTAATCTCCTACAAACATTTTCCCAGGGATTTCTGCAGGAGCAGTGGAGAGGCATGGGCCTTTCATTTGGCTTGTTGATGCATGGTCTTTATCTGCCACAGGTTTGTCAGGAAGGTTTATATGCATATCTCTGAATACATATATATATATATATATGCATATATAGTATATAGAGAATATATGAATATATAGAGAGAGAGCTTCCATATTCTCATATAACAGTTCTCAATGAAAGCCAGACCCTCTCCTCCATCCATGCCTTCCCCATCCCCCAACCAGACCCCATGCTCTTGTTCTCCCCCACAAATGGTAAGTCCCATTCAGTCAGTCAAACATTTGCACCCAGATGCCCTTCAGTGCAAATTCATCCAGTGGAGTCCAGTCAGTTAATCCAGAGACTGTGTGAAAGGCATACTCTTACCCCCTCCCCAGCAGCAACCAGCCTCCAACAGCTCTCAGTATAGGACTAGCCCACCACCCATCTCTCTCCTCCCCTCTGGGTCCTTGTTCAATTAAGTTGGCATGGGCCCTCTGCCCCTGTGCTCGATGCCACCATTGCCACAAGTTCACACGTGCAAACTTCCAGTGGCCTGAAATCCTCTGATGCCCTGTGTTCATGAACCAGCCCTGACTCTTACAATCTTTCTACCCCATCTTCCACAATGATCCCTGGGCCGAGTGTGAGTGAGGGTCCGTATAGGAGTCTTAACCTACACTCTGCAGTCTCTCATTTTTTTTAAAACTTGGCCAGTTGTGGTCTTCTGTGTGCATCACACTCTGCTGTACAAGGAAGTTTTACTGGTGAGAGTTGAGGGATGCATTAGTTTTCTGTCTACCCCTGTTCTGCTATGTTACATGAGCCTTAGTTGTAGAAATTCAACCGTAGATGTGTCACCTAATACTGGGCATCTCTCAGACGTATATTCTCTGTGTCTGACCAGTTGTGCAATTCTGCAGTAGCCTAAATCTGTCTCAGAAATAAGCTCCTTTGATGAGTGGTATATGGTATGTTTATCTGTAAATATAAGGTTTGATATTTAGCATATAGTAAGAAATTTCATTTCTCTAGAGAATGAAAGACATAGGATTTTACCTTGGATCTATGTTCTCTCCTTCCATGTGTATTTGGCTGAGTTTTCAGGGCCACCCATGAGTTCACTCCCACAGAG
>NW_008476278.1:0-1428 GCF_000622305.1 Nannospalax galili | reverse complement strand
CCCATCCTCATCCCAACCCCAGAGATTCACTCAAGTTGCTAGCAGGACTGAGAGATGACTTTTCTGTTTCCTTTGGAGATGTGTTTTTTGGGGGGATTCATCCAATTTTCCTTATCCACAAGAGTAATTGCTGTGAGACCAGGCATCTTGGAGTAGGAGGACCTCAGAGGTTACCTAGCTGAGTTGACACTTGGATCTCCTGAGGAAAAAGCCCCAGGAAGATAGAGATGGATTCTTGCCTGGATCTGTCATCTCCCCAGCTCTGTGATCTGACCTTAGCCAGTTCTTTTTCTTCTGAGCTTTGTAGTTCTCATCCACAAAACTGAGATGATGATGATGTCACTTAGATATGAGAGGAGGTTCCTGAGGTGAGATGTTAGCATGGCCTGGGGCACAGAGGAGGCAGATGTGTCATTTTCTTGTCTAAATGAGTTTACAAAATTTTACTTTGGCCATTGGAACGTGTGGATAAGATGATTCTTCCTCAAACAGTAAGCATCCAATTAATACTCTATAATGTAGGTGACATTTTCACATGTATTGCCTCATGTTGTCCTTGAAAGGGGAGCTGGTGAGCCACTCTCATTTTATACATGAGCATGTGCAGTCTCTGAGAGGTTGCTTTAGTTCTGGTATTTCCTTATACCATTGGTTTGTTCCTGTTCTCTGCCTGCTTCTTCCATGATGCTTAGGATTTTCTAACTTCTCTGATCATTGTTATTTGTGGTCTGTTTATCTGTTAGAATATGAGCCTCACAGGGCAGTCAACCATTTTGTCATTAATTGATGTAGCCCAAGTGCCCTGCCCAGTACATGTGGCGTTTAGTAGACTCCAAGTCAGAGGGAGAAGCTAGATTAGTGTGTGTCATTGATGAGAGACAAAGAAGGAATCAAACCCCAAACTCCTACCTCTAAATTCTACTGGTCAGCTGGAAAAGGTGTGATGTTGATTAGAATTAATTAGCATTTGAGTAAATCATGGTAAGAAGGAGAGAGAGTGGGGAGAGAGAGAACAGGAAGAAGGAAAGAGGAAGGAAAGCGTAGAGGAAAAGAAAGAGGAAGAGCAAGTAAGCCCTTAGGAAGAGCATGCAAAGGAGGGACACTCACAAATGATTTCACTTTCTGTGCAAGAAGAGTGTGTGTATCATGGTTCCCAGGACAAGACTTCAAAGAGTTTTTGTGGCTTCATTCCTGAATTAGATGATGAGCATCTTGGCCAATACTGACTGTGAATTTGATAGGATTTAGTTTCACCATAGAAACACACTACTGTGTATGCTTTATAGAAAATTAAATACTTTTTATTTTATGTATATGCATGCATTGCCTACATATATGTAAGTGCACTCCTGTCATGGAATGACTGCATAGGACAGCAGAAGAGGTCATCAGATCCCCTGGAACTGGAGTTAGGACAGTTGTTAGCTG
>NW_008476277.1:0-1421 GCF_000622305.1 Nannospalax galili | reverse complement strand
CCCATCCCCTGCTCCCTTGGCTGGGGTGAGACCAGCACTGCCCACTGAGGCCCCACAGGCCCCACACTCATACCCGTAGGATCCCCTGGTCCCACCCACTCCTAGTGGCAAACAGACTGTGCACAGAGGAGAGAGGCCATGCTCGGAGTCCAGCCTCCCATCCACTGGCTGGCCTCCTCCTCCTCCTCTGAGCATTGCTAATAGGGTTGTCCCCTGCCTCAGACCTGGGCTGAGATGCCTGGGGACATCTGTTTGCCAAAAGGAGGGACCAGCCCCCACGGGGCCCAGAGCTCGGCAGGGCTGGGTTAGTAAGAAGAGAAAACGGTTAGTATGGCTAGGTTAGTAAGTCAGAGCACAGCATCAGCGGGCAGGGACATCTCAGCAGACACACACAGGAGCCACTAGGAGAAAAGGAATAAGACTCGCAGGGCCGTTAGTTTGTTAAGGGGCAGCGGGGCACAGGTGAGGCGTCCCCCGGCTTAGACAAGTTAGTAAACAAAAGCTGCCTAGGGAAAAGAAAGCTGTTGGGAAGAGACCATTAGGGATTCAAAGCAAGTGTCTGCCCCAGGCAGAAGGGTCTGTGTGCAGAACACCCAACACCAGGGCATGGATGCATCACCGAGTTCCCCAGGCAGCCCACCCTTGCCCCATCTTTCTCCACTTTAAAGTCCCTGCCATGAGTCCACACTTTCATAGTGATGGGAAGCTACAGGCAGTGAGGAAAGTAGCCAAATTCCCATCCTATCACTGAGGAAAGCTGCTCAGAGAGGGCAGGCGACTTGCTCAGAGTCCAGCAGCAAGTGGCAGAGTTGGTGAGTGTCGTTGGCCTACCCTGTCCTGCAGGGTGGGTCTGCACATAGATCCAGTCCCCAGGCAGGGCCTTCTGGAGCCTCGTCTGCCCCCACGTCCCAGCCTCTGGGAAGGCCCACGAGCTGCACGGTTAGTAGGGTCTGGCTGCTGCGGGTTAGTAGGGCATGCTCGGGCCTGGTTAGTGGGTTAGTCAGTTCACAGAAGGCCAGGCATCTCGTCGCAGCACCACAGTGTCCTGGCCGAGCCCTGGGTTGGTTAGTAGATTAATCACACCATGCAGCCCTCTCCTGATCCCCAAATGCAACTCCACAGGCCTCCTGTGCCCACCAGCCTGGGCATGGGGCCTGACCAGGGCAGAGGGTCTGCTGCTGCACCCCTCAGCACTCCCAAAATCAAGCCCAACCTGGCACACGCCTCCTGGAAACAGAGACCTTCCTGGTTCCTCTGCTGTGGCTCTTGAGCCCCGCCCTCTGCAGACACTTCATTTCACCTGAAAATGGGTGCTTCTCCAGCTGGATGGAACCCCCCGCCTAATTGTGGCTGGCCATTTCCCAGAGGGCTGGATCTTTACACACACAAACACACACACACACACACACACACACACACAC
>NW_008476276.1:0-1428 GCF_000622305.1 Nannospalax galili | reverse complement strand
AGTTCCAGGACAGCTGAGGCTACAGGGAGAGCCTGTCTCAAAAAGACCAAAGGGGTAAAAAAAGGTAGCAATCCCTAAAAATAATAACTTCATAGGAACCCAACCATTTGGACATCTTTGGGGTTGTATCTTCAGGCTACATTAGCACGAATCCTATGCACACAAGAAAGGAAGGCAGAAAGCTTTGAGACAGCTGTAAGACACTGTAACAGGTAGGAGACTGGAACAGGGAGAAACCCTACAAGTCCTAGAATCAGCATAAATAACAGAATACATTGTTTCATGCTTGGAAGAACAAAACAGGAGTAAGCAAGGGTTTCCAATTCCTCCAACACTTCGTCAGGGCCTATGCACAAACACAGTTGCCTAACTGCTGATCTTGGAGAGCATCTTGTTGATGGCCTGCTTGAAGTACATGGTAGAGCTGTGCTGTGGAGTCTTGCCTTGGGCCATCCTCCTGCAACGCTCCTCTCAACACAACTCATAGAACATCTCCAGGAGTTCCCTTCCCCAGTGCAGGCGGAACACTCATAAAAAGTGCTCGCCAGCTCTGTTAGCCAGCTTCTCCCCTTCCTCCATACTCGTCTAGAGTGGTCCAAGTCAGCTTTATTTCTACCAAGATGAGAGTTACATTCCTGGGATTTTTGACTTCATCTAAAATGCTCTTCAGTGGCACACATCTTCAAAACTCCCTCGTTCGGTAATATCACAAACCAGCATAAAGCCATCCCCCTACCGCACAAGCCCTTCTAGCTTCCTGTCCACTTGTATCTAAGATCTCCATGGAAACAGCTTTATCATCAGTGGTTGCCTGGTATCGGAAGATTTGAGGGTTCGATCCTATTCTCAGATGAACCGCTTGGTCAGAAATCTCACAATAGCTGACTTGCCCACCCCTGCTTACCCAAATATGGCCAGTTTGCCCTTGCTTTTAGCCATGGTACATATTGGTAGGATCTACTGTTGTTAAAACGCAAGATGTCAACAGATGGTTTTGATCCCAGCCTTTGGATTCACTGTATCATAGTCAATGTCGGAAAAGTCCACAATCTGTTCACTCTCCAGGTCCAGAGAGCTGTGATCCCCTCCAAGTTTGTAAAGTGGCAGTGGGTACCCGAGGCCCTTCCCAGCTGACCAACCCAGGCTGCAGGTGGCCTTGAAGACTGCAGCAGTGGGAGCCGGGACTGCAAGTGCTGTGATCTAGCAGGCAAGGGTCTCCTCGCCTGTGCTCGCTTAGACTAGCAGGGTAGAGACTGCTGCAGGTTGACAACTCTGCCTGGCAACCATTGGTGTGATGCTCTATTTCCTTTCTTAAGGTGTAAAGAAAATTTGGCATAAAGATCTTTAAAATTTTTAAATTATATTTTATTTATTTATTTTGTGTGCATATGTATGTGTATATGTGTGTGCATGTGTTTGTGTGTGGTA
>NW_008476275.1:0-1428 GCF_000622305.1 Nannospalax galili | reverse complement strand
TTTTTTTTCACTTATTCCTTTTTTAATGTTCATTCATTCATAGATCTGAGCTTCTATTATATACATATAATTTATCTTGAGACTCCCCGCCACCCCCCCACCCGCAGGGCTACCAACAATGTCTCACAATTTTTGTTCACTTGAGAAAGGTGTTATTCTTCTCAAGGACAATTTCACAGAGCAGCGCATTCTAGGCTGGTGTTTTTGTCTGGTTTCCAACACTAAAGATTTCCCTTCACTTGCATCCTGCCTGCATGGATTCTGAGGAGTCAGATGTAACCCTTAGCTTTGCTCCTTTATAGGTAAGGTGCTATTTCTCCTCTGGCTTATTTTGTAATGGTTTTCATTTTCTGTAATTTAAAGTGATAGTCCGAGGGGTAGTTTGTCTGGCATTTATCCTGCTTGGTGTTCTCTGTACCAATTGGATTTGTGGTGTGGAGTCTGACGTTAATTTGGGGAAACTCTTGGTCATTATGTGCCTTCTGCTTCCTTCCTCTCTGTATGTCCTTCTGCCCTCTCTATTATGTGTGTGGTACACCTTCTGAAGCTGCCCCGCAGTTCTTGAATACTCTGTTTGTTGTGGCATTTCCAAGCCTTTTCTCTTTGCTTTTCAGTTTTGCAGACTCCTGTTGAGATATCAGCAAGGTCTGAGCCTCCTTTCCACCACGGCCGCTCTGCTGACCAGGCCGTCAAAGACCTCCTTCAATCGCGCTGCACCGCTCTTCGTCTCTGCCGTTTCTTTTTCGTTTTCTCTTAGAATTTCCATCTTTCTGCCTTCTTGGCCTGTCTGTTCTGACTAATCCACTAAGGCTGTCAACCGAGTAATCACTGTGGTTTTAAGTTTCTCTCACCTATATGTCTGATTTTGGCACTTGCTGTTTCTTTTTTTCTCGAATTTAAGTATCTTACAGGGATTTTTCTTGGTAGTTGGACAAGAACTACCGATCTATCATTCGTGGTGTGGCAGTGGTCCTAAGATCTGTGAGGAGGATATTCTGTAGTCTTGTCTTTGGTTTCAGTTTTAGAAGGATCCCGGCTCTCTAGACTGTGAACTGCACACAGGCTGCTCTCCACGTGGACTGGCTAGACAGAAGTGTGGAATTTCGGGAGGAGTTGGACATCTCCCTTCCCCAGATCAGTCTGGTTCTGCTGAAACCCAGCAGGTTAAACTCGGGAACAATAGTTTCTCCTAAGAACAGTGTATTCTGTCACATTACAAAACGATTTCTTTTCTCTGCTTCTGCCAAAGCACAGAAATTCTTCTGGAATGTTCACTGTGAGAATCTGGCAAGTTCCTGGGGATGGAACCCACAAATAAATTAGAATATCCTTGGGATTGGGTCTTCTGCAGTTTCTAACTTGCCCAACAGAGTTCCAGTGATGACAGCATCGGCATTGGTTTCCCTGGAAGTTACAGTCCCTGTGCGA
>NW_008476274.1:0-1428 GCF_000622305.1 Nannospalax galili | reverse complement strand
TACACAAGGTCCCATCTCTAGATGAAGAATTACAGAGAGTGGTTGCAGAGAGGGAAAATCAGGTTTTCCCGTGGATGAGCTCCCCAGTAAGTTATGTAATTCCAAGTGTTCAGCCCTACACATGTGCATACATGCACCACTAAGTGGAATCAGGAGGTTATGTATATGTGTGTATGTATCTGAGGATGGTAATTAAAAAGAGTTCACAAAACTGAGAGGAGGTGGAAAGAACTGGAATAGGGCGGCAGGGAAGCGGAAATGATATAATACAGTACTCTGTTATGAATTCGTATTCCAATGATATAAATACAATAAGTACTCGTGTATGAATCCTTATGTCATTTTCTATTCTATGTGTATATGAATTTGCTTGCATGTATGTTAGTTCAACCACGTTGTGTCTGAAGTGTCCAAGGAGGCCAGAAAAGGGTGTTGGATTCCCTGGGACTGGAGTTACAGTCTGTCAGCTGCCATGTGGGTGCTGGGAGCTGAACCTGGGTTCTCTGCAGGAGCAGCCAGTACTCTTAATCCCTGAGCCATCTCTCCAGCCCCACATGTATGAAATTCTTAATACAAAATAAGATTAAAAAGATCCAGATCCACTGTGTTTATAGTTGATGTGATGGCTAAACTTTGTTGTCAGCATCCATGGGAAGAGGATATTCAGTTAAATGGGAATTCAGTTGAGGAATGGCCCTCATTAGGTTAGACTATGTTCACGCCTGTGGGCATTTTCTTTACTGCTAATTGAGGTTGGGGTCCCAGACCCCCAGGGTTACTGCTCTGAGTTCCTGCTCTGACTTCCCTCAGTGATGGATTGTGGCCTAGACATGGGAGACGAAATAAACCCTTCCTCCCCAAGTTATTTTTGATCTTGGTTCTTTTCACAGCAACAGGAAAAACTGGATCAGTTGCTATATCAAAAATATTGCACATAAGGGTTATTCATACAGGAGAAGAATAAATTAGTAAAAATAAAATGATTACTAAGAGCATATATGCCAAATTAGAGGGTAAGAAAATTGTAGTGAATGAAGTGGCAGGTTCATAGAGGCTGTGGAAGGCTTTGATCATACCTCACCTGCTCATTGCACATTAGTAAAGCTGTCAATAATTTTATTAATTAAATTGATCATTTATAAGCATAAAATATACTTTAGAGTGGTACCTCATGATTATGTTTCAGTATACAAGTGTTTTTCCCTTATTTATATTATCTCAACTAATCCTCTAGAGCCCATGGGGCTAATGAATCAGAGGCAGATCTTCTAGCATCTCAGTCAAATGCGCTTCCAAGGCAGAGCTGCGAAAGTAGCATCGCTGGGTTTCTTTCTTTCAGTGCCCAAACCTGAGTGAATATGAGGATGAGGTCTAGAGCTGCGGCAGCCCTGTCCCCACCCAGTGAGGATGAGGCTGACACCACAAACC
>NW_008476273.1:0-1427 GCF_000622305.1 Nannospalax galili | reverse complement strand
GAAGGAAGGAGGAAGGAAGAAAGAACTGGTGTGCTGAGTTGCTATGGGGACGTGAGAGCAATCAATGAAAGATCGAGAAACTTTAATCACTGAGATGATCAGACAGGATTCACTTCATACAAGACATGTTTGAGGAAATAACAGGAAACAGCAAGAGGATGTTTTGTTAGAGAGGTGGGAAAGACCACCAAAAAGAAATATGAAATGACACCACATTCATTAGGTGTGCTGCATAGCAGAGTTCAAACGCCCGCACGTTTGTGTGCATAGCTGTGCACGTGTGTGTGCAGAGTGTGTATATGCAAACTGATATATAAACTTTGTAAATAAAAGAGTGTAGATCAGGAGGATGCGGGTGTTACGAGGGAATTTATTTTGTCCTGTGTGTCACAAGTTTCAAACAGAGATGAAGCAGAACGACAGCAAAGCTTTGAAAAACAACATTTCTAAATTTGGTTTTTTTTAAAAAGGAATGATAATTCCACACCAGAACACTGCAAACTCCCTGATCAAAAGAAATGCAAATAAAAAGCCTCCTGGCAACACGATAGTCAATGTCAAGTAAGTCAAAGTTATACCTACATCACTGTGACCTCTGAGGAAGTAGAAAGGCACATAACTATCAGCAGAACTTCACAATTAAAGAAATCTGGAAGTTTCTTGTAAAGATGGGAGTCCAGATGACAGGGCAGTGAAATGCTCTCAGTATGGCGTCTTCAGTTGATTCTCAGTCCTCGCAGTAAATGACATGCACACTATGAAGCTTGAACATACAGGAGACAAAACTAGACACAGAGGGAGAACGGAGGGGGGTTTCACTAATCTGGGTAACACAGAGAATAAACGAGGATTCTGCAAGTGTGTATAAGTGTTGAACATGGTAATCATCAAATTTACCTCACTGAAATTTATAAAGCAGATGGGCACTGACTGGCAGGGTCAGGTTGAACAGTCGGTGAGAGAGATTATGTGTTGTGCCAGAGAATAAATCTTAAATTATCATCAGCAGCTTGGACTCAATGCATATATACTCCCTGGCTGAAAGGATAGGAAATTACATGTGTGCAACGATCAACTAGGTTAGGAGATCCCAAAGCCATGTAACAAAGGAGAAGGAGTAGGTAATTTGGCATGTGCAGGAGAGAAGAGACAGAAACAGTGTGGTTCAAGGTTCGAAATTATGGAAGACAGATTAGAGATACAGAGAAAGATGCAGAAAATTGTATCTGTTTGACAATTAAGCCGCAGTGTTTAAGACTGGATTGTATTATGTCGCACATGCACGACTTTGATGTACTACTATCTAGGGTTAGTGCCCTGGATAGTTCCGATTATAGTACAACAGATGTGTGATTCTGCTCCACCCAGGAGGAGACATGAGTCATAGGATGGATGGATGGATGCATGAATGGATGGATGGATGGATG
>NW_008476272.1:0-1428 GCF_000622305.1 Nannospalax galili | reverse complement strand
TATGTTAAAGCTATAATGAAATGCTTCTTCTAATCATGTAGTTATTAAAATAAAAAAATGGATTAGGAATCAAGAAAAGTGTTCCATTCTTCCATCAAACTAGGTTATTGGGATTAATTTGAATGATTTACATCACAGATATTGTCATTGGTAATTTCTCAGTTTTATTTATTCATTCATTCATAATTCCACTCATTCATGTTCAGGTAACACAGTAAGGGCTTTTGTTGACTGAGGGATGATGCATTGAACAGAGAAAGTATAACTCAGAAGCTTGTGCATGAGGTGAGTACCGAGAAGAGGGTTGGATACAGGAGGTGGCCACAGTGGTTCTCAGGCTGATAGTGATGTAAGAGGCAACAGTGAGGCTCTCAGAGCTTCAGCACAGAGTGGATTGCTGTGTGGGAATCATTCATGCCAGTTGTAAGACAAGTGACAGACTGCAAATCAAGCTGAAGGGAGATCACAGAAATGGATGGAAGTACGTGGACACATTGTTGTGGCTCTGCAGTTATCATACATTCAACTCTGATCTGGTGATGGCTGTGAGTTGATTTTTTCCTGTGATATGATCTCTACCTACTTATCTTGCTACAGCCTTCCCAGGGCCTAGAGAGTCAGTCCTGCCTTGTCTTGTCCTGACAAGGGTTTGAGCCAAAAAAGGGTATAATGGTGTGAAGTGGGTGGAGCTTTAAATTATCCACGTACCTTACCTCCAGCGAATCCCTCAGGGCATATTTGGAGCACAGGCATATGAAAGGGCCATTTGTTTCAGAACTGGAGTTCCTGAGGCTCATCCTCATCAGGGAACTGTGTTCTAGACTTTTTCCTAATGAGTCAGTAAGAGTGTCCCATTGCAGTCATGGATAATCTTTGTTCTAAGCATAACAACACTTTGAGTTTTTGTTTTTGTTTGCATTTATGTTTTTCTGTTCCTCTTCTTTTGCTTGTGTTTTCCTACCAGGACATATGTTAACATTACAATTCATAAGTGATTTAAACTTACTCCTTATTTGCCTCTGAACTCTCACTGGAACCTCACTGAGGTTCTCATCTGAGGATAAGAGCTGGTCTTTGAGAAATTCCATGTACATAATAAAAATCAACATAAAAACAGGAGCTGCAAGAACAGAATTCTGGGGCTGGAGAGGTGGCTCAGCAGTCAAGAGCACTGACTCATCTTGCAGAGGACCCAGTTTTGATTCCCAGCACCTACATAGAGGTTAACAACCATCCCTTACTCCAATTGCAGGTGATCCAAGACCCTCTTCTGCTTCCATGGGCATTGTACTCACATGGTGCACCTTTAAACGTGCAGGCAAAACACTCTTAGTCTGTTTCTTCATTGCTGTGACAAAATACTCTGACCCATACCAAATTGAGGGAGGAAAGGGTTTATTTAGCTTACATCTCCCAGGTCGCAGTTCA
>NW_008476271.1:0-1427 GCF_000622305.1 Nannospalax galili | reverse complement strand
TAGCCCCAGCTGGCCTAGAACTCACTATGTAGACCAGGCTGACCTTGATCTTGCAGAGATCCACCTGCCTCT
The DNA here is from genome assembly GCF_000622305.1 of Nannospalax galili. Lineage (NCBI taxonomy): Eukaryota > Metazoa > Chordata > Mammalia > Rodentia > Spalacidae > Nannospalax > Nannospalax galili. The sequence continues at coordinate 1,355 of NW_008476271.1, read as the reverse complement.
GCCTCCCGAGTGCTGGGATTAAAGGTATATATTCATGTTTATATGTATGCGGGTTCACATGTGTGCACGTGCATGACATGTATGCGCATGTACATGTGGAGGTCAGAGATTGATCTTTGATATCCTTGATCATTCTCTATTTTGTATTTTGAAGCCAAGTCTCTCTCTTGAACCCAGAGCTCACTGATTTGGCCAGTTCAGCTAACCAACTTGCTCCAGGGATCCACAATTACCACCATCCAAGCACTAAGTTATGGGTAGCCACCATGCCTACCCAGCATTTATGTGGGTGCTGGGGACCTGAACCCTGGTCCTCAAATTTATGCAGTGAGTACTTTACCAATTGAGCTGTCTCCCCAGTTCTTTTAGCCCTATTTTAGGTGAGGAAAGCAAGGCTCAGGGTCAGGTAAGTTGCCCAAGGTTACACAGTAGCAAGTGTCTGTCTTCAGACACTGCTCATCATTCTGCCACTGCTGTTCTGGGAAGAATGAACAGCTCAGGCTTGGAAATGGAGGGTGTTCAGGGACTGGGGATGTGTGGCTGAAGCCAGCTGGTACTGTGATGTATGTCTGGGTAGGGCTCATGGGGAAAGATGAGATGGGGATTGGTGTGGACCTATGGATCATGTGTTTCACACTAGGTGCTAGGAACTGGGGAAGGTTTCTGCAGGGTATTAAGGACAGGTGGGTCTGTTCACCAAGGTGTCCTGTGCCAAGATGGTGGCCAGAGTAGGAAAGCCCAGAGGCAGGGACGTTTGAGGGGGAGCTGGCACACCATGCTCAGAAAAGTGATAAGCTCTGAGCTGGCCAAGGTCAGCTGGGGACCAAAGGGTAACGCCAAGGACAACTCAGACATCAGGCAGCCCCTTCCTCCTGGTTGGTGGCTGGCCTGCCTCACCTGACCCGTCCCTCTTCCAGCTGGCGCAGACGGGCATCTCGTTTGAGGACGTCGGTGATGGCCTCCTGCTCCTCCTCTGTCAGGAAGCTGAGGTCCAACAGTCCCTCAGCTTCAGGTTCTGGCCCATGTGCCATGGGGGTGGGGGGCAAGGCCCAAAGCCTCTCCTGAGATGGATGGCCTCTCCGGGGCATCAGCTGGAGCTATGTCCCAGCTGGGCATATGTGACTTCCTGGGGACAGACCAAGGGTCAGATCAGTCTCTTCCCAAATGCACACATATCCTGGAGCCAACTGCCAGTTTTCCTCCAAACGTGTGCCCAAGTAGTAGTTAGGGTACAACTCCAGGAAGGCTGAGATTAGGTGAAGTGAGGTATGAGGGACACTCTCAAAGAGGTACACAGAGAAGTGGGTCGTGGTGGCGCACACCTTTAGTCCCAGCACTCGGGAGGCAGAGGCAGG
>NW_008476270.1:0-1428 GCF_000622305.1 Nannospalax galili | reverse complement strand
ATATTTATCTTAAACAATTTTTATTTTTATCTTATGTGTATGAACATTTTGCCTGTATATATGTAAGTGTTCCCTTGTCATGCAAAGCTCACAGAGGCTAGAAGAAGGTGTCAGATCCCCTGGAACTGGAGCTACAAATGGTTGTTAGCCCCCATGTGTGCTGGGAATCAAACCTGGGTCCTCTGGAAGAGCAGCCAATGTTTTTAACCACTGAGTCATCTCTCCAACCCAAGCATATTTATCTTAAGTGTCCTCTAAAACTGTGTTCTGGGCAGGCTGACCCCTTAATGCTGTGACAGGAATAAAGGAGAATAGCAAACATCTAAGGGTACTAAAAGCTTTGCACCCTTGAGAACACCTAAACAGAGGTTGCTATTGTTTACCCCGTGGTGTAAAGACAAAACAGAGGGACAAGAAGGCAGAAGCTTATCCATAAAGAAGATGCTCTGCCTGGGAATCTCTCAGCCAGGAACTGCAGCATGATGGTTTTAGCAAGTATTTCCCCATCACTTCTGCTGGGTGCTGTAAGCACGTGATTTGATGATCTTACTTTTGTTTTCTACATAATAAAGTCACTTACTTAAAACTGAAAGTAGAGCTATTGCAGATCATTCTCCATACAAAACACCCCAAAGGCCAGTAATCATCTTTCCTGACCCAGCTGGCAGTATTAGCAACTGACTAGTGACCTCCTTGGAACATCTCAATCCCTGTCCTGAGCAGGCCAGGCAGGCCTGGCAGACCCCCAGCCTTTGGCATCCATGTTCACACATGGTACCCAATCTCCTCCAAGCTAACCTTGGCAACACAGTGGCATGAATTAACATTCATTAGGTATCTTTCTTCCTCCCTGCTCTTAGGGTCAAGTCCTAGTTAACTGTCACACCCATATTACCTCCAGAATGTGGTACATGGCCTTCCTGTAAGAAACTAGTTTATTGAAGGTGGTCAAGTTAAAGTGCTGGCTGAACAGCCCCAAGTCCATCAGTTTGTCTACAGAGACTTAGGAGAGAAAGACACTGTCAGCATCTACCCACTTTTGGGTGAACATGCGTACTCTGAGTACATATGTACATGTTCACCCAGAGCCCATTCCTGGGACAGGTCATAGAGCCAACACCAAAAAGGGGGGGAAGGAAAAAGAAGAAACAGCACATAACACATATCCTATAGACAGAAACAAGAACACATTACACTCAAATGTGGGAGACTTGGCTGATCTGAATGGTACAATTGATAGAGTCTGTGTGTGTTCACATGGTGTATATGGGCATGCATGCATGAACAGAGTCAACATCAATGGCATAGACATGAGGCTTGGTCCTGAAATTCACCTTGAATGTATTCTTCATGTATTTTGTACATGGGGTTGTACATATGTTCTCTGCCCTTCCTGAGCATGAGGATGAGTGTTTAGTCTTTGGACTG
>NW_008476269.1:0-1427 GCF_000622305.1 Nannospalax galili | reverse complement strand
TTTTTTTAAGTAAGTTGAATTTAGCAGTTTTAAAAACCATTGTTTTATGAGCAGATGAAAAAGTCAGCCGTCAGCTTCATTTGAGTAATGATTATACTGAACAGTGACAAAATTCAGATCTTGGTATATTTTATAATCACTACTAAGCCTCAGTTTCCGCCTTGGGAAAAAGTCATGACATGGGAGGCTTGACTGGATTCCAAATGTGCCCTGAGGATATGAGGAGGTTCTGAGAAGTGCCTTGGAAAACGCTGGTAGGGATTTGGGCACAATTGGCAGGGCAGGAGACCTGACTTCCCGAAGCCAGCCAGAACAGTGCTGCTAACATCTGCTTTCTGTTATAAGTGTTCCAGATGTCATTTTAAGAAAGAGTTCTGTGGCTTTAAAGCATTGTATGACTCCGGGTAGAAAGAATAAGGTGTATTTGCCCCTAACTCTCAGAAAACTGTGAAGTAGTAGAAAACCAAAGTTCCCTTGGTGTCACTCTTACTGTGTTACTCAGGAGAGCTGCTGCCACTATAGAGCCAGGGGCCCGATTATTTACATTAGGATGATGTTAGACATTTTGTAAGTATATGTGTTTTGCTATTGAAATGTGTTTATTGAATTGAATCATTGTAATCTTTTAAATGTTTAACTTTCATTCATTAGTACAGGTGGGCTGCTTCTTAAAATAATGTAATTTTAAAATATATTTTATCTTAATTCCAACTCACTTTGCCACATTAAGTGACTGCCTTCTCTTTATTGAACATTACAGCAAATTGCTTTCAAAAACCTGGTACAGAGAAATCGGCAAAATGAACAGCAAAACCAGGGCCCTCCAGCTCTGAATTCCACCATTCAGCTGCCATTTATAATCATTAATACAAGCAGAAAAACAGTCATAGATTGCAGCATCTCCAGCGACAAGTGAGTAGGGAGCTTGGGTGGGTGCAGAACTGGCCTTCTGTTAATGTTCTCCCACTGCTCATAGAGTAAGGAAGGTACACTCCATTACCCACATTCCTCAAAGACTGGCTTCCATCTTCCATGGGGCACGTGAGACGCCATGTGGGACATGGGTGTTGTCTTCAGCTAGAGTGAGCTTCATCACTTTTCCTTCACAGTCTCCTTTCCTGTGTCACTGTGTCAGACCTGCCTATGATATATGTGTAGTGGTTGGTGTCTGAGCCCAAGCTGTGGTATGTGATACCTGTGTAGTAACTGAGCAAATAATTACAATAAATTAGATCATTATTGGGGTCTAGGAGGACACCCATTCATTGGTGGCTCGTTATTATAGTTTGTTATAAAAATGTTAGGGACGGGGCTGGAGAGATGTCTCAGTGGTTAAGAGCACTGGTTATTCTTGCAGAAGACCTGGGTTCGAAATGGCAGCTAACAACTGTCTGTAACTCCAGTTCCAAGGGATCCAACGGCCTCTT
>NW_008476268.1:0-1417 GCF_000622305.1 Nannospalax galili | reverse complement strand
TCCTCCTCCTCCTCCTCCTCCTCCTCCTCCACAGGTACCTACTTATTTCTCACACTAAGAACACCCTCGTTTCTATGGCTCTGCTCTTTGCCTAATCTCCCCCTCTCCCCCTCCTTTTCTGTCTCTCATCTCCCACTCACTTCCTTTGCCTCCCTCACTTCCTCCTTCCTCTTTCCATTGATTCATTTGCTTTTGAGAATTTTTCAAATGCCATGTTGTACACCAACCTGTCTTCTCTTCCTTTAAAAATGTGTACAAACTAAACAATAAAGAAAAGTGTACAGACTTGGACATGGCTGTTTTCCTTTCTGTCCTCTGTATTTGCTGATTTGAGATTGGGCCACAATCTGTACCTTCCCAAACAGTCATCTTGAGCCTCGGCAGTGTTCAATGAATTCTCCAATACACTGAATTCGGATTCTGAGAAGGGGAATTCTAGCTGTGGTTACTGCAGATGAAAAACAGTCCTTTGTAGGCTCTCACATTGTTATTTCCTAACTTCATATGGTAAAAGCATCTTCTCTATCAGTACCTCAGTAACTGTCCCAGAACCTGGGACACAGCCTTACTCCCCTCACAACTTAGCACCAAGGGAAACCTGTGAACCCTGTGGTGAGCCAAACGCTGGGACAGATGGCAGATAGTTCATATCAACTTTACAGTAACTCGTGGAGTTGCAGTTATGAGCCCTGTTTTATAGACAAGTAGAAAATAGGATTCAGAGAAATTAAGGGATGTAGGTAAGGTCACAGAAGCAGCAAAATAATCCAGCAAAGATTTGAACCCGACCTTGAGGACTGTGTACCTTCCCACACTGCCTCTTCTGACAGTCTCCTCGTGCGTACAACACTTGGTAAATGTTAAGTGAATAAAATGTATAGTCTAATGAAAGTTTCAGAAAGGGCACATTCTATCATTTTGTCACCGTTAAGAGGGACTTCATCACAGTACTGGGTTGGTGTCTTCACACATGCCCTCCCATGTGAATACTGAAAGCCTTTCAGAAAGCAACCGAAATCTCACCCCTAGTCAAACCTTCAGGCCGTCATGATCTCTTTATTTGCGTGTCACAAATTACTATTTTATATTCCATTCAGAACATTTTTTAACTGAGTGGTTTTCTTGGTAATTCATTGCTAGACCTAATGGCAGAAGGCCTGTGATTCATTGCAGATCACTTCATAATAGCAGAGCCTTGGAAGTGGACGCCTTCCCTCTCTAATCAAGTTTAACCCTATTTAGCTTGTGCGGGTGCAGAGGTGGAATTCTGTAACACAAACATGCTCAGACCCAAATGAGGTAAACAGGAAGTAGCAAGTGACATCCAAATTATGAAATGTCCTAAAAGCAAGGAGATGTGAAGAAAGAGGGAGAGAGGGAAGGGGAGAGAGAGAGAGAGAGAGAGAGAGAGAGAGAG
>NW_008476267.1:0-1428 GCF_000622305.1 Nannospalax galili | reverse complement strand
GCATATTTTACACCAGCACGAAAGTGATTTTATAACAATACAGACTAAAGCCAAATGTGCTGGCACACACACAAATTCCAGCACTTGGAGACTAAGGAGAACCCTAGCACATAGTAAAACTCTCAAAAAAAGAACACGATAATCATTTAAATGTCAAATTGCCACAACTCATTGAGGAATTACCTAGATCAGATTGGCCTGTGGGCATGTCTATGGGGAGTTCTCTAGATGGGTAAGTGACCCAAGTCATTATAGATGGCACTATTCCTTAGGTTAGGGCCCTGAACTGCCTAAGGGTGAAGGAAGAGATGGGGAGCAGTCAGGCAGCTCAGGTGCCTGTGCTGCTCTCTGTTCTTGACTGTGGATGTGGTGTGAACAGCTGCAGGCACCTCCAAGTCTCCAAAATGATGAACTGTAACCTGCACTTGTAAGCTGAATGAACCCGATTACTCTCAAAAGTTACTACTGGTCAGAGTGTTTTATCACAGCAACAGAAGAGAAACTAGAAAATGGAATTCTTTGCATAGAACCAATGAATAGAGCTAGATATTAAAAGTAACCACTGCTGATCCTGACACAAAAGTTTCCTATTATGATAGGGTTCCTGTTTACATACCTACATGTAAGTATTATAAAGTTATGGAAATATTATTCAGTCTACAAACTTTCTTCTCTAGGTAGGCCCCCCGATCTCAAAATACACATCATCCTGAACACTACTTTTATCAGTGTTTAACCCAACATTTGTTTTAAGTAGTTTGTTCTGGTATTTATTCTGAGTCTTTTCATCACTGAGTGCCTCTGTCCCTCACCCTTCCTTGTCTTGTGTGATGGGTTTTTATAGCTGTGATAGAGTTTGTCTGATAGTCTTGTAATCAACTTCAATCTGTATTTCACAGTTTCACTGTGGTGTTTTCCTGGAACTCAAGACTGATTGTGTCATTTCTCTGTTTAAAACCCTCTGCTCTCTTATACATATTGGTTATTCTTCTAAGCCCTGAAGATTCTCTTTTCAATGAAGCCATGTTTAAGAATAATTATATTATGCTTATGATATATATGTAATTATAATATAGAAACATGAAATTCCATCTTTATTTGAAGAGGAGCTGGAGGTTCCTATCCCTGACAGTCTTACTTTGCCCTTCTTTCTGACTGTAATTTGTGAGAATCTCTTTGTGACTTCTAAAGATATACGCAGCTTACTTTTAAAATCTTAGTCTTATAACACAATGTAACACTTTTGGACTCAGAGTCTTCTAATTTCTTTACACATTGAAGTTGAAGCAGGTGTACCCTACTATGTGAGGGCATGTCATTGGTGGGTAACTGTTACCTCCCTAATGAACCATTCTTTCTGGGACTCAGGAGGCTTATGGGAGACTCATGAAACTCGGTCCTGGTGAGGAGCTTTCCTGAAGTTCTATG
>NW_008476266.1:0-1428 GCF_000622305.1 Nannospalax galili | reverse complement strand
ACAAAAAAAAAAAAAAAAAACAAGAATTACCATATGGATGAGCTACACTAACACTGGGCACATACATACATGCTCTTGAATTGACTTTCCCTAGGAAGATGCAGACATGCCCATTCACCCCAGATGGGCATCAGTGACAGAGAAAGTTCAACTGTGGTGAGACCAGTGATTTTTTTTACTTATTTATTTATTTATTTATTGTGACAAAAAGAGGCACATCATGCCGTCTTACCCCTTACCCCTTATGGATAGGGATCTCATGGAAGTTACAATATGAGGTCTGGCTTTTAATAGGCCTTTTCATTATTATGCAGTCTTCTATGCCTCAAGATCATTTAGAGATTAGAGAGGAATAGTTGGAATCCCAGATGAGGGTTTCCTGACCTTCCCTAAGGAGTGTAAAAGCTCCATTACAATTGCTATAAGCCTGACTACCATTGTAATATTTTTTGTAGTTTTCATGGTTACCAAGGCAAAGTCCAAGGTGATATCTTTACTAAAATGCACCTCATAAAAATTCTATAGTCTACCAAGAAATTCTTGTTCATCCATCTTCATTGCTGTTCTATTCACAATAGCCAGGAAATGGACTCTTCCTGGATGTCCATCAACAAATTAATGGATAATGAAAATGTGGTGCGTAATCATATGGAATTTTATTCAGGCATAAGAAAAATGAAATTAGCAGGTAAATGTATAGAAGTGGAAAGATTATACTGAGTGATGTAACCCAGGCCTAGGGAGACAAATACTACACATTCTTTCTCATGTGGCTCCTACCTTTGCATCTGTAGTCTTATGTGTTTAACTTTGAGTGTCTGGAGAAGACAAAAGACAGAAAGGATCATTAGTGGTGTCAACTAAAATCACAAGTCCCATCACAATGGGGAGAAAAGAAAATTCTGGAGCCCAAAACAAATGAATTTGACTCCTGGGAATACAGATTTAGGTTTCTCCAAATTCCATGTTTCAATGTCAAAGCAGTTTCATGATGTTTTTACAGTAATAGAACAAAAAGTCATAACTCAAGATGCATCATCTAGGCAACTTATGGCAAAGTAGGGAAACTACACAAACTGTTCTCTTTCCTCTTATTTGCCTACCAGAACTACATAATAAAACCCTATGCATGAAGAAACTACACATGTTTTTTTATAAGACAAGGAGAAAGAAAGTTGGAACTGAGCTGAAGCTTCCTCCCTGCTGGCTATCTGTCAGAGTGCTTGACGGTGCTGTGAAAGCTGCTAGTAGAGCTAAAGCAGCAATGGTATCATCTACCTGTGAGCCCTACAAACTACAATGCCACCTGACCACGGCAACATTTGCCCTCTGGTACAATACTGGCAGGACTGTCATACCTGAGCTTGGACCCCAGCACTCCAGCACCAACATTAAAACATTGTGTACAGCAGGTGTGGTAGAACACAC
>NW_008476265.1:0-1427 GCF_000622305.1 Nannospalax galili | reverse complement strand
CCAATTCATCCTACATGTGAAGTGTATTCATCTGATCTCAAAATGCTACAAAGTCTCAATCCATTACAATATTAACTCAAATTCTAATCTGTTATCTAAATTTCATTATCTTATCTTCTAAGGTAGGTGTCAGTGAGTCCTGGGTACAAGGTGGCCTTCCCATCTGTGGACCTGTAAAGCTAGAAAATATATTTGTTTCCTCGGAGAAAATAGGTTACAAGTCCCAATAGACTTCAAAATTCAATAGAGACAATTCCACTAGGTTTCAAGGACTAGAAAGAATCTTCTTTTTGTAGCCTGTGAGTCTATATTCTGAGCCCCAAACTGCTTTTGGAATAGTCCCTCCTTTTCCTTGGGTTGTAGAATGTAATTTTAGCTTAGTAGTTTTACCAGCCTCTCTCTTCATGAAGAATTATCTTGTTCCCTCCGTGCCTTTTCCACTTCCGTGTAACAGTGCTGCTGAAATAATGGTTTTCAAGGGTGTTATAGGTTACGGGGTTTATCACAGATAGCTAGTTTCCTGCATATTGTTAGGAGCTCTACCAGATTTCGAACTGTCTAGCCCGTTGCTCCACCTCTCCAACTTCTGTCCTTATTGCTGCTACTGCACTTTCAGGAATAATGGGATAAATACTTCCTGAGTCCCCAAATTCTGACTTAAAATATTTTGTCATTATATGCAGCTGCATCTCACCAACATGCCGGGTCATCATTGTACTCTTGGGGGAACATCAGACCCTTAAAGATATCAATGATACCTGGCTACGGGGGCAGCAGTGCCTAACTGTGAGCTGCCATTTTTCCAGCCCTATTCAGGACCTTCTTTGGGAGCAGCTACTGTTGTGCCCTTGCCCTGGCCAGTGGGGTAATGTATAGAAGAGTTTTGTCTCGAGTTTTTGTCATGTTTTTCTCAGTGAGGAAATTCAGCCCAGTGATATGAATCATGGGAATGTGCTTAGCGTGCTGTTTGTGGAGCCTTTACTACCCCATACTTACTAGAAACAAATTCAATAAGGTTGTTAGCATCACTGTGTGAGTAGAGATCAGCCTTCCACCAGTCTCAGTGATTATGATCATGTGATATTCACTGGGCCATGACTTCTGTGAGGTCACTTAGAATTACCCTTGTTTTTCTTAGTCTTTCCATTGTCATTACTTCTGATGAGATTATGTGAATCCCATTTACTATTATTATTATTACTATTATTATAAGCACAATACTAATCCTTAGAAATGCATCATACTTGTTTAAAGGCTGGTTGACAATTTGCTAGTACATAAAAGTACTTTCAGATTTTGTCCTAAAGAGAATGTTGATTAATGATTTGCAAAGTTTAAATATAGATCTACACACATATAATCTCAGGACACAGGAGGCTGGGGCAGGAGGACTGCCAGGAGTTCAAAGCCACCCAGAACTACGTAAC
>NW_008476264.1:0-1427 GCF_000622305.1 Nannospalax galili | reverse complement strand
GGTTTGAATCCCAGTACCCGCATGGCAGCTAACAATTGTCTGTAACTCCAGTTCAAGGGGACCCGACAACCTCGTCTGTCCTCCTCGGGCATTGCAGGACACAGGTGCATTTACCTACATGCAGGCAATACACACATAAAATTAAAATAATAAATAAATAAAACATTTTTTTAAAGAAAAGACTTAACAATGGCTTTCCTCCAGGAAACAAGGGTGGAGATAGATGTTCAGTCCATGATATTCTCCAATTTAGGTGCAGTTCATTAGATCTGAGTGGCAGAAGATGTGTTAACCAAATTCTCACTTGGGCTCTGCTGAGCATAAACTGAACTTGAGAAACCCAGTCCTTAAATTTGGGTTAGTTCACAAAATAGGAGCCTGCTACGCGAAGGAGAGCCTGTAAAATCTTAAGCACCAGTCTGTCACAGCGTAAAACAGATTTACAGCTTCCCTACGTCCATCTTAAAGGGGTCTGTAAGCACCAAGAAATCTGTAGTCATTTTTCTATCTTTTGTGTCTTTGAGCAAATACTTATTTAAGACAAGAGCCTCGCTTTGGGTTCATTTGTATCATAGACAAGCTGGAAGGGGTCAGGTGACAAGGAACTTAATGCCCCAAGTTAAACTCAGTGTAAGTCTGAAGAGTCAGCAAAACCAAGCTCTTTTTATTTTGTTTTCTGCTTCATACACATTTGGATTAAGCTACAGGTAGACTTCCTATACTGGCTTCTTAACCAAGACAGGAGAGTAGATGTAATAAGTAAGGAGCAGGCAATAACCAACATCACACTTCCAGAGTCTGAAAGAATGTGAAATTAATAATTCTTCTGTTTTAATGTTTGTGATGCCCCCGATATATGTATACATTAAAACATCATGTCATATGATACAGTTTTGTCTATTTAAAACTAAATAAATTTTAAAGCAAAGAGAGCTCTCCAATCCAGTCTTTCCTTTCCCAGCCCATCTAGAGATCTCAGTTTTCCCCCATTCTTTACATCTCCTTTAGTGTGATACATTTGTTACAGTTGACCAATCAATACTGACACAGTAACTGACAAGTATAGACACATTAGGCTCACTCAGTTCTACTCTTTAAATATTGGATATCCATGGCAAACTATGGGTTTCAGTAAACATGCAACTCATCTTCACTCCCATCTCATGCAGTTCTGTTGGCAGCTGGTCGTTTTGCTGTGTCTATAGCTTTGTGTTTTGCTGAGCAGTAGGGGACTAGAATCATGTACTGTGGAGATTGAGTTGCCTGACATTTTCTATGATAATCTGCATTCCAGGTTCGCTTGTGTCTTCATGGCTAATGGCTCTTTCCATTATTGAATAATATTCCAGTATATACCAGTTTATTCTCATTCATGTGTTGAAGAAAATATTATCAATAAATCTGTTGTAAATGTTTATATATTTTTT
>NW_008476263.1:0-1427 GCF_000622305.1 Nannospalax galili | reverse complement strand
TTCATCCTCCTAGGTACATGGGGTGTTTACAGACCCAGGCCTTCACCCTCCCAGGTACTCAGGGTGACTGTACACATAGCTATAAAAGGGATAGCAACACAACAGCTTTGTTATTTCTTTAAAGTGCTTATTTGTATATCTTCATTATCACACCTAGACAAAGCTATGGTAATTATCCCTAAAACATTAGCTTAACTTTTCAATTTTATTGGGAAATTATACAATAAAAATATGATTTATAGAACACAGCAAATTAAAAGTATTAATAAAGGCCAATTTATATTCAAAGAACATTTTATCGTCTTCCCAGGGATGTATCTTTATCATGCAATCCTTTATTTTAAATGCCCTGATTCTTCATACATCTTTTTGTAGAAAAGGCACAATACTCAGCCTATATTTTCTCCTAAGAGCTTTGTGTCCTGAGTTTGACTCCTGCCATTGACCTTCAAACATCTCCTGTTGCCTCAGAGTCATAAGTTTATTTTAATATCTTCACTCCTCCTAATTACTGGACCATTCTATACCATCCCCTACAGGGAAATACACTGCTGAAGTTGGGGTTTTTAAATACTAATTAAAAAATTCATTAGTGGGTGAATTAATTTTCTCTCTTTGTATTTTCCTTTCCCTCTTGATAGCCATCGGACTTTGAGAAGCAATCTAGCTGTTCCCATATAGAGATCCAGAAAGCATTTTAATTACTCTGTTTGGGGTCCCACACCAGCCTGTAGTGCCAGGAACAGGGAAGCCTGCTCAGAACCTCTGGGGCCAGATGAGGGTCCTCTGGCTAGTTCTTCCCTGGTGTGAACATTTCAGTGTTGTGTCTCCCACAGGCCAGCCCCTCAGTGTCTTTCCTAGTCTAACAGGCAGGATCTACTCAGAGACAGAAGTGAAGAACCATACATTATTCAGGTCAACACAAGCAGAGTCAGTGGACACTGAAATAATTAGCAATGTAACTCAAGTTCTCCAAAAGATATCTGGGGACCAACATGCCAAGAATCATCTCCATTCAAGTTGCTACTTTTAGATGAGGTTGCCTGGAGAATCCTTACTGTAACAGAGAGTAGGCAGAAGATAAATGACAATTTAATTTCTGAAGGACACCAGTTCATGAAATAATTAGGTTTATATATTTAGCATCCACTTAACACTTGTGGAAAATGTTTATTGTGACAAGTAGGGTCAGGTCGGTTTCATTTCTCATTATAGTAGAAATACCAATCCATTAGACTAGTTTAAAAAAAAAAGAGGGGGAGAATTTTGTGTTTTTAGACTTAAAGTAAACTGAATGTTAAAGACTTTGAAAATGAATAGGAATTTAGATTATTTTCTGTTGATGTCACAAATGCAGCATGTCACTAAACTTTGTTCTTTATCATGCTAGAACCAACAATGTTTACTGCTCTACCAGAGTGCCGACT
>NW_008476262.1:0-1427 GCF_000622305.1 Nannospalax galili | reverse complement strand
GGCTCCCTCAACCCAGGTGTGTCAAGTTGACACTAAGGCTATCCAGTACACCAGGGAAGTCTGGATACCTCTGGCAAGATGATGAGGAGCAGGGCCTAGGTTCAAGGTAGGGGTGGGGATAGTGCCAGGAGGTTCTAACTAACTAGATATGTTAGGCGTGGACCCTAAATCAGGCAGAAGTAGCTTGGGATTGAAGATGCTGTGGTTGGGGTCTTTCTCAGGAGGCTAGGTAGGCATTTTCAGAGTTGATGAGAAGGGGTTCTAGCCATTTACTGGAAATTGTGACAGCATGGCGACAGATATTGTAGCTGTTCTGAGTGTTGTGGGATCAGGATCCAGTGGGCCAGGGGTGAATTAGTAGTTTAATCAGGGTTTCTCAGGAGGAAAGAACAGAAAGATCTGTAAACTAAATCAGGAGTGGGGACACTATGGGAACTTGTATCTAACAAGGCAGATCAGTTGTGGATCCTGAAGCTTGAGAATGTATCCAGTCTAGTTAAAGCAGGGATCAAACCACAGTGAACAGGTCTTGACTTACCATTATAATCTGGAGACCGTAGTCAGGAAGATAGAAGAGGGACTAACTTGTAAGACAGATTATGTTTGAACCATGAAGCAGCAGAATGTAGCTCGTCTGGGTACAGGGGCATCAAGAAGGCAGGATCCCAGACAGCAGAGACAAGTCAGGCGTTCTCAGGGCTGATGAGCAGAAGGGGACCTGTGCCCAAGGCAGAATTAGGGAGAGTGGAGAGAGAATGTAGATGGTCAGGGTGCAGGGGAATCAAGATGCACTAGACCGTGTCTGACTTGCCAGGGTAGTATAGAGGTCTCCAGCATGGTGATACAGAGGAGGCCTAGGTCTAAGGTGCTGGTGTGGCTGCATGGGGAGTGTCTGACTTGGTAGGCAGACTAGACATGGGCACTGAAGCAGAGGAATGTAGTTAGTGTGCGTGCAAGGGCAACAGCATGCAGCGGGCAGTGTCTGGCTTAGGATAAGAGTCAGGATTTCTCAGGGGGAATGATCAGAAGGGGCCTAGGGGGAAAGCAGTAATGGGAATAGATTGCAAAGTGAGAATGTAGTTCATCAGGGTCCAGGGTAGTCAAGATGCAGTGGCCACATTCTAAAGGCTTAGGTGTCTAGTCAGGAATTCTCTGGGAAGATGAGCAGGAGGGTGCCTAGGTCCGAGGCTTTCTGGTGATAACCTGGGGAGGGAGAATGTAGCTCCAGTGTGCAGGGGAATGAGGATGCAGTGAATGCCCTCTTTACTTACAAGGGTAGTCTGGAGATCTCAGGCAGGACAAAGGGGAGTGGACTTGGACCAAGTCAGATGTGAGGACAGAGTAGCAAGGGTCTAACTAGCTAGGTTGATTATATATGAACACTTAAACAGGAGAATGTAGCTAGTCTGCTTGCTTGTGGGTGGGGT
>NW_008476261.1:0-1427 GCF_000622305.1 Nannospalax galili | reverse complement strand
CTCTGCAAGAGCAGCCAGTGCTCTTAACCACTGAGCCACCTCTCCAGCCTCATCCATCTTGTTTCTTGGGATAGACTTTCTCATTGAACCTGGAGTTACCAACTGACTAGACAAGCTGGCCAGTAAGCCCCAGGGATCCTCTCACCTCTGCCTCCCCAGAACTGGGTTTACAGGTGCATGGAGCTGTTTCTAGCTTTTTACTTGGGTGCTAAGGATCCGAATTTAGGTCTTGATGCTTACATCGTGACTACTTTACTGACTGAGCGACCCTCTAGCTCCCCCCAGCCTTTTTTAAAAGACAGGGTCTGGGTCTTACATAGCCCAGGCTGGCCTTGAATTCACTGTATAGCCCCCAAGGATGACCTTGAACTTCTGATCCTCTTGCCTTTATCTCCTAAATGCTAGGATTATAGGCTTTTACCATTACACTGTGCTGCAGCATTATTTGAAATAGCCCAAAAGTAGAAACAACCCAAATATCCATGAATAGATAAACAAATTAAAGAAATAATGGTACCCACAAAATGGACTCATATTCAGTCATAAAAAGGCATAAAATATTGATAGATGTTACAACATGAATGAACCTTGGAAACACCATGGTAAGCAGAAGTCATTCATTAAAGAACTACATATTGGCCAGCCATGATGACACACACACTAGCACTTGGAAGGCAGAGGCAGGCAGGTCTCTGATCATTTGAGGCCTGTCTGGTCTTTATAGTGAGTTCTAGGCCAACTAGGGATGCATAGTGAGACCTTGTCTAAACACACACATGCACGCACACAAACACACACACACGCGCACACACACACACACAAACCCTGTATATAGTATAGGATTCCACTTACATGAAATATTCAGAGTAGACAAATCTATTGAGAGAGATTACGGCCTGAGGGGAAGAATGAACAGTGATTACTGATGTGGGTTTTTTCCCCCTATTTTTCTTTTTTCTAATGTGTTTCTTTTGGAAGTGATTAAAATGTTCTGGAGTTAGGGGATGATCATTGCACATCCTTGTGAATATAATAAAACCCACTGAATCATTTGCAAGAGTCAATTTTATTATGTAAATTTTACTGTAATACTATACATCTACAAATGTTGTGTTGGGACTGTGGATCAGTGATAGAGTGCTTGTGTACCATGAACAAGACTCTAGTTTCAATCCCAATTATTCCAGAAGGAGACCCCAGAAGAAAGAAGAGGTAGTAGAAGAGAAGGAAGAAGAGGAGGAGGAGGAGGAGGAGTAATACCGTATGATAAACAAATCTAGAACAGTGCTTGGCATGTGGTAAGCTATCAATAAATATTTGCTGTATGAAGGTATGGATGGATGATTAAATATCATTAGAGAGCACAGCACTGAATGAGAAGCAGGTACGGAGCTGGAGAGATAACCCGGTGGTTAGAAGCACTTGCT
>NW_008476260.1:0-1427 GCF_000622305.1 Nannospalax galili | reverse complement strand
TTTTTTTTTTTTTTTTAAATCGCGTTTTAGAGAATCTTGAAGGTTCTGCTAAGAAATTTGGAGCCAGAATCATAACATAAAAACATAAAATATTGATTTTCAAAGATTACATTGTGGGGAAGTTGCACTGCAGAGTTTAGTGCTTTGGGCAATTTACAAGACAGCTTGGTACCTTGCACACTCCTGGGCTTATTACCAGGTATACAGGACCAGGGCTCCTACTATCCTGGAGAAGGCCTTCTGGAAATGGGGTTGTTTGACTGTGGTGATGGGCTGGATGGGCATGGGATGGGCTGTAGCCTAGTAGCTAGCCTTCCTTCTTAGGGAGGCCACATTGGGCTGGCTGAACCTTAGCTGCTTATGTGAAGGCAAAGTGGGGCCTACTTTCTGCAGAGCCTTCTTGGAAGGCTGCCCCATGGAGCACGGGACTCAGGGTCTGTGGAGATGTCCCAGGGGAGGCTGTCACAAGCAGCTGACATGTGTGAACCCACCTCTGTCTCAGTTCTCCTGGCCACCCCCATTCTGCTTGCCCACAGACCACAGAGAATTCTTTTCATATTATAGAGATATACCTAACTCAGGTCACCCATAAAATTAACGAACAACTTTTGTTTGTCTAAGAGATAGCTCTCCTTGCCCTTCTCTCTCTGCATTTAGAAAACAAGCTCTCTGTCCTGTGAGCAGTGCTTGTCTTTAAGCACACATTCTACATAGGACAAAGAGGAAGAATAAGGGGAACAGACCATTTGGAAGCTCTCCTTACTGAGGACACAGCCATCTCTTTGTTTCTAGCCCCCCAGGTGTTTATCTTAGGCACGATACTAGGCACACAACAGATGTAAGATTGGACAGCAAGATTAAAGCTTTGATGGTGCGTTTAAAGTGTTCAGAGTCTAGCCAGGGAGAAAGAACAGTGAACAAGTGATTGCACTGCTGTTTGCTGTATCGCTGGAAGAGAAGTGGGGAGAAGCAACTCTACTGGGAGGGGGAGAAGGCTGCTGGGAGGGGGAACAGCTGGACTTCACCTGAATGACCTTAGGAGGGTGCACTGTCTGCCCAGGAGAGGTACCATATCCCAGGTGGAAAGGCAGAGAAAGTGGGAATTAAAAGAGAAAGTAACCAATGTGGGTGAGGAAGATATTCCTTACAAAGGCTATGCTAAAGTGCCTTTCTCTCTTAGTTAAACTTCTCCACGATCTCTGTTATTAATTTCATTTATTAGTGGACCTGGGGTTGCAGTTCCGTGCCTGCTTAGTGTGTTTGGTCCCTAGTACTACATAAACGAAGCACACTGGCACACACCTGTACTGTAATCCCAGCATTTGGGAGGCAGAGGTAGAAAGATCAGGAGTTCAAGGTCATCTTTAACTATATAAGGAGTTCAAGACCAGCCTAGACTACATGAGATCCTGACTTCAAAAAAAAAA
>NW_008476259.1:0-1427 GCF_000622305.1 Nannospalax galili | reverse complement strand
AGGAGTCAAACTCAGGTCAGACTTCCTGTCAGTAACTGAATATCACAAGAAATGGGAGCAATCAATGCTTCACATTCTGAGGGAAACGGTTTTGAGACTAGCAGTCTGTGCTCAAGTCAAATTACCAAACAACTGTTGGACAAGAGATGTTTCAATGTGCATAGCTTATGACTTTTCTTCCATAAGATCTTAGAACAACTTCTTTTACTCAAAGAATTTCTTTAGTGGAACCTAAGAAAGAGGAAGAAATGGAATCAAAGAAGCTGCAGACTTAATTCATAAGGAGAATGAAAGAAATTCTGGAGCAACAGCTGCATCGTGCACTGGACAGTCCAGAAGTCACTGTATCCAGATAGAAACCGGATCAGAGAGCCCTAAGGTACTGAAGAAAAGCCGGACTCATGCTTACTGCTGTGTTTAAGTACCGCAGTGTGGTTGTGGCTGCACTGTCAATAAGACTTAAAAGCTACCAAAAATGCCAGGAAAATGTTTAAAACTCTACAGTAAAAATCCTGCCTTACAGTAGGAAGCAAGCTAGAGCATGATGAAGTAAGGGGGAAAGTCCATTTCATCACTCAGTCTTTTTCTTTCTATGTGAGAGTTTTTGGGTCACTCTGGGTTTTACATGTCTGTGTGAGTCAAGAACTTCACCTAGATCTAAGTATTTACAAAAAAGCATGCTATTACTAATTTTTTTCAGATAACCCCTAAAACATGAAAAGTATAGCAGTTATAATATAGAACATTAGATTATCAAAGTGAGAACTTTGCTAAGGGGGTCGGAGGGCTGCTGCCAAGAGCTTTGGGCCAGACCTCTGGCTTCAAATCCCAGCCCTTGCTTTCTTGAACTTGGACAAATGATATTCTCTGGGGCCCAGTTTCCCTGTCTCCTAATATGTGGAAAATAACTGTAGACTCCTGACATGGAGTTTTATAAGGAGTCAATAGGTGACTGTGGAGCTGGTTTAGACATATTATAGTGTTCTGTGATTGTTAAGCAGCTTGCAGATGAGGCAATGAGTTGAGGCAAATGAGAAGACAGACTGAAAGAAATGTAAGGACACAATTTCATCTAAAGGTCAAGTTACAGGGCCCATAAAGCTGATGGATCCCGAAAAATAGGCCTATTTGTTATTTAAAAATCATAACAGTAACTATGAAGAGCTCTAGAAATGAAATAATAAAGCACAAAAACCACAAAGTAGAACGAGATTTTGGGGAAAGAGAGGTACATTCCTCATAGTTCTGGGCAAAGTCAGTAGTTCCTGGGTAAAGGAGAAAAGAATGTACAACAATGTTGCAATGTTGGTAACAATCAGCAGGAAAGTTAGGAAGTCGGGTGGCCCTTGGGAGTCAGACTGAGGATTGGAAACAATTTATTTTTAGTTTTATAAAGTTCTTAACTATATGAATTATTGCTTGTTGCT
>NW_008476258.1:0-1426 GCF_000622305.1 Nannospalax galili | reverse complement strand
GTATGTAAGTGCACCTGTGTCATGCAATGCCCATGGAGGTCAGAAGAGGCATTGGATTCCCGTGGAACTGGAGTTACAGACAATTGTTGGCTGTCATATGAGTGCTGGGAGTTGAACCCAGGTCCGCTGCAAGAGCAGCCAGTGCTGAGCCATTTTAAACTTGTATACTTGACTTTTCCAACCTGGAGCTAGTGAGAAGGGGCAGAGTCACCTGTTCAGCTCTGTGTGGACAGGAGCTGCTTGCCTGCCCCATGTGAACTAGAGGGCACAGTTGGACTGTCACTGTCTTCAAAACAGTTTTGTCTGATCCATTGCAGGGAAACAGAGAGACAGAGCGAGAGAGCGAGAGAGAGACTGTGTGGCTTCTCCCAAGGGGGCACTTGTCTCTAGGGACACAGCTACTCTGCCCTACCCACTGAGAGTGCCCCTGAGGCACTTGTGCCAAGGCCCTGTTGGCCAGCATCCTATTTGTGCAAGGGTAGCAGCTTCCTATGATGGATCTGTGAGACCATTTCACAAGTGTTTGGTTTCCCACCATGATTGGAGAGTGACAAAATTCTTCCCCCAACTCTGCAATTACGGTTCTGGAGTATCTGTGGGCTACAGTGGCCTATGAGCTGATGGGGCCTGTGGGTTTGCTCCTGTCAGGCCTAGCCTGTGTGCTTTGGGTGCCCCTGCACACATGCCTCTATTCCCCTTGCTGTTGTTGTGCTGTGAGTTGGACACAAAGCCCTCACTAATGCTGTTCTAGGGAATGATGAATCTGGACTCCCAGAATTCCTTCAATAGGGCTCTTTTCAAAGCTTGTCCAGACCCTTGTGAAAGCCCCTCTCACCACAGCCCTTAGCAAATATGGCTCCTGGAGTTCACGTGCAAAGTTTATTTATTTATTTTTGATGTTTAGTCTCGGAATTGGGGTTTCGATATTCTTGTCTCGGCTGACCTTTCCTGTCCTCTCCCTGCCATGTGCAGCAACATTGATTTTGGGTAATGTGTTTTGATTTTAAGATGCAGCCCATCCATAAACTTTTCTATCAATAACCCCAGCACATTCTGGGTACCCGACAGCTTAAAGCAAAATATCAGATTTATGGGGCCTTTTATTTTGGTCCAACGTAGTCATTCATTCACCATCAGTGTCAGGGGATCAAAGTCCTGGAGTCTGGCCCCAAGGGGACCCCCTCCAAGGACACATATCAGGTCAGGGTCAGCAAAGATTGATAGGGAAAGGGTGGGGAAAAGCTCCCAAGCCAGGAAGGCAAATGAAATGGTTTTTCTTTTGGGTTCCTTTTGCTCTGTTTGCTGCTCCAGCATTATGAGCAACCCGGAGTACCAGTTTAAAGGAGAAGGACAGCCCCTGCATTGCATGGGGACCAGAGAGGCTCTTGGGTGCTCACTAGACCTTGAGCTGTCACAGAGGCTGCCT
>NW_008476257.1:0-1426 GCF_000622305.1 Nannospalax galili | reverse complement strand
AACTAGGACTTTGAGCTCTGTTACTTGCATTATTAGCTGTTTGGCACTGAGTTTGCACCGGGAACTTCCTCATCTCCTGGGATGTGGTGATGGTATTGACCTTACAGATTTGTTGTAGGGACTTACTATATTCATACATGCAGAGTACCTGGAACAACATTGTAACGGTTAGTGTTTATTGTCAACTGGACAGAGATTAGAATCACCTGGGAAATGGGCCTCTACGCACATCCCAATGGGGTAACTTGATTATGCTAATTGAGATGGGAAGATCCTTCGGTTGTGTGTGGCAGCATTCTCTGACTGGGATCCTGCATCATATGAAGTGAAAGCAAGATAAGCACCAGCACACGTGTGTTCATTGCTCTTTTGCTCTGATTGTGGATATAATGTGACTGGCTGCTTGAAGCTTTTGATGCCTTGACTTCCCCACCATGATGGAGGGACTATACCTTGAATTGCAGAGTTAAAATAAACCCTTCCTCTCTTAAGTTGCTTTGTCTGAGTGTTTTTTATCACAGTAACAAGAAAAGAAAATGAAAGAGAAGTCAGTGCTGAGAATTGGAGTCATTGTGATCAATCTGACTACATGGTTTTTAGGCCACCAGAGCTGTTTTGTGGCTAGAATATGGAAGAGTTAGGAACTGTGGTTAGAAACGTTAGTTAGAAATGTGAGTTAGAAATGTGCTACCATCCTGGAAGCCAGACTTAATGGGACATTCTCATGGGGGCTCGGAAGAAAAGACTTAGAGTGAAATGTAGACACTGGAGGCCAGGGTCATGAGATTTCAGAGGGAGCTTTAGACTTAAGAGAACTTGATGTTCTTGCAGAGGACCTGGGTTAAGTTATTAGCACTCACATCGAAGCTCACAACCATCTGTGACTTTAGCCTAAAAGGATCCAATGCTCTCTTCTGGCCTCTGTGAGCACTGTACACATGTGGTACATTTACCTACATGCAGGGGAAATACTAAAACAAAATAAAAATAAAATCTTTAAAAGGTGCTATGTCTGGATGTCAACTTGACAAGGGATGGAGTTGTGACAATTAGTGTCAATACAATCACCTGAGAGATGGGACTCTAGGTAATGTCTGTGAGGGACTATGCTGATTACATTAACTGAGGTGGAAAGACCCGTCCCTGTGGGTGGCACCATTCCATGACTGGGATCCTGGACTCCATAAAGGAGAGAAAGCAAGCTGAGCACTAGCATTTATCGCTCTTTTCTTTTGACTGTGGACATAATTCAATCAACTGTTTCAAGTCCTTGCTGACTTGACTTCTCCATCATGATGTATTCTACTTGAAACTGAACTAAAATAAGCCCTTTCTCCCTTAAGTTACTTTGTTAACGTACTTTATCACAGTGACAAGTAAAGAAACTAAGACAAGCTTAATCTGTGTTTCATAAATGCTAATTATC
>NW_008476256.1:0-1414 GCF_000622305.1 Nannospalax galili | reverse complement strand
AAGGCAACTGGGATGAAAAAGTTTTGAGGGTGGTGACCTCATAAAGGCATTGAGGGAGAAACACTCAAATAAGTACGCTTGCTCTGTCTTGCCTTGTGACAACCTGCACCAAGCTCTGATGATGCAGGAAGGACCTCATAAGTTGTTAGCACCATAGCCTTGGGTTTTCCAGTTTCTAGAACCATGAACTAAATAAACTTCTATTTGTTTGTAGCAACAGACAGTGGACTAAGATAAGAACCAACACTTATTTGGATTTCGGAGACCTGGGCTGTTCAAGTCCCACTGTTTGCCGTCGTACTTGAGTTTTCCAACATGGCTCATCCGGGTTCTCGAGGAACAACAAAACAGCATGCTGCTCGATCTTCTAGTGGGGAGTTGCTTCTCTTTCCAGGACTGGCTCTGTGAACAGTCCCAGTTCCTAACAAATCATATTCTATTTGAGGGAACAACGCTTCTGTTTTTCAGTGATATGGTGGGCTGCGTTAAGGCCAAAGTCTGTTTGGTTCCATCCCTGAATTATTATCATATCTGTCCCTTCATCTTGTATCCGAGCCTCTATCTCAAACTCCCTACATTTTTCCTATGCTGGTGCAATCCATCCTTATTGGGATTCCTGTGCTTAGCTTTGCTGTCTCCAACCTGATTGTTCTTCACCTTTTCACCTAAGGGATATTTGGAAGACATCTACAAATCCATGTTGATGTTTTGTTTATGTAACCGATAGTCCCTGCTGTTTGTAAACGTATATAAAGATGTCAACATTGGTCAATCTTTCCTTGCTGAGATAAGTAATGGGAATCAAAATGCGAGAACAGTCCTTAATTGGTCTATGTGAGAAAGGGGAAGAGATGGGATGAGTTGAGGAAGAGGGAAGTCTGATCCCTGAATAAAAACCTAGAATCAGGCCCAGAGAAAACTTAGGACTCAACTGAGACAAAGAAGAGACCAAGGAATGGGGGGTTTGGGGAGCAAGATTCTGTACACCGTGAAATGTGATTTCTTTTTTGATCCTATATATGAAGTATTCAGTTTCTAAAGCAATGGAGAGATCCATGTATTGTACAAATGCAGAGAAATTTGACATCTCCCACTGTGCTTTGTGGAAGGGATTACTCTTTTGGGGGACCTGTGGAAGTACTGAGTCATGCTGCAAGAATGGAATGAGGCAAACCAAAACAAGGCAGGATGTGGAATCCACTTATCTGCAATACACAGATCTGATTGATCTCCCTGTTTCTCAGAGGAAGTCTTCTATGAAACCCCCTTCCTGTGGTAATGAGGGGTTCAAGTAACAAGGGCTCGAAACTTTTAACATGGATTACCAGAACCACATGGTTTCACACACAGGTCTAACTAACTTATGAGCACCTACACACACACACACACACACACACACACACACACACACACA
>NW_008476255.1:0-1426 GCF_000622305.1 Nannospalax galili | reverse complement strand
AGTATGGAGCCTCTGTGTCTGATGCTATCCTGGTAAGCCCTGCAAAGCCACCCCAGAAAGCAAGCATGGACTCATCCTCATGGCCTTACAAGGGGAATGGGGGCACAATGAGGACAATGCAGCTATTATTACCAAGACATCGCCATGAAAATGAGTGAACTCCGCTCACTATGCAGACCATCTAGCTTTGCACTGCTTCTGGCTTACCTATCTGGCCTTGTTGGAACATCCCACTACTGTTGGCTAGAGCTGCAATGTTGCACTTTGCTATCAGTGTGTGACTTTATTTGTACTTCCACTTCTTAATCACATGTATATTTATCTATGCTTTGCTACTAAATATTCACAAATGATTCACAATTAAACTGTGAACCTTTTGCTGTACTCATTTTTCCCAAGCAGTAAGTATCACTGATAGTGTTGTTTTAGGTAAGCTATCCCAATGAGAAGTCAATTCACAAGGAAGACCTCAACTCAACCAAAACAGTCAAAAACAGTTGTCAGCTTAACAGCGGGTATCAGAACCCAGCAGCAGAGGTAAAATGTGTACGTACTCTGTTCATTTTCACAAGAATACAGGGTTGTCCTCTGGAATAGCCGAAAGCTGTATCATTCACACCACTACAATCTTGAAGCAAGGAAACAGGAAACTGACATGCAACATAAACCGGACCCTTCTGTTCAAAAAGTACTCCATCAGGACAGACTGAGAGATTCTTCTGTTCGTCTAGAGAATATGCTAAAAAGGAAACATAGATGTGTGGTGGGTCAGCCAAGAAAACATAACACAAGAAATATATCCAATTGTCCTCTGAACGATGTTTTTCAAAGACAAAACCAGCAATGTGGATCACCTGATAATATAGGGAAAGAAGATTCTGCTTGTCCCTGGAACTGTTAACAGCTAGCCAGTCTCTTCAGTGAACTGTATTCCAACAATGCCTAGGCTGGGTTACAGAGATGCTCTGTTATTGTTATGGGCACCAGCAATGGCTACAGCACTATTGGAAAACCTTGCATGTGGCTGACTTAAAGACACAGCGCTGAGGATGTAAAAAGGTACTGGTACTGCCCTCAGGGAGCTCATAGTCTAGTGAGGAAAAGAGACTAAGAAAAATAAAAATTGCAGGCAGGGCTGTGAAAAGAAACAGTGCTAATACAATCTACACCAAGGGGAACTCAACTGAGCAGAAAGCAGAAGGTACATACATGTAAGTAAGGAGCAGGCAGGGAGCATTTCAGATAAAGGAGGATAAAGGCTGGACCATGTAATTTTATGAATTGCATTAAAAACTGAGGGTAGGGGCTGGAGGATGGCTCATCAGTTAAGAGCATTGGCTGGTCTTGCAGAGAACCAGGGCTCAATTCCCAGTATCCACATGGCAGCTAACAATCATCTGTAACTCCAGTTCCAGGGGAATCTGAC
>NW_008476254.1:0-1427 GCF_000622305.1 Nannospalax galili | reverse complement strand
GAATTTCTAGTGGAGGGGTGCTCCTTCAGTTCATTTATGCTGTGTGTGAGCACACCCTGTGCAAGTGTACATGGGAGCCTTTCATGTCTTTTTCTTATTTATGTGTTCTCTATTTAAGTTGTATTTACCTTTATTTTATGTGTATGAGGGTTTTGATTGCATGCATGCAAGTACACCAGTACATGTGATGCCTATGGAGGCCAGAAGAGGCCCCTGGAATTGGAATTACAGACAGTTGTTAGCCATCATATGGGTGCTGGGAACCAAACCCCGGTCTTCCACAGGAGGATCAGTGCTCTTAACTCCTGAGTCATCTTTCCAGCTTTTTCTTGTGTGTTTTAGACAGGCTCATGCTATACATTGCAGCATGGTCTAGAATTTTCTATGTATTCCAGGCTGGCCTGAAACTCATAATCCTCTTACCTCTGTCTCCTGATTGCTTAGGTTAGAGGTGTACACAACTATGCTCAGCTTCTCCCCCTCATTTTGGACAACCAAAGCTTCAACTGCCCATTCACTTTTCTAGTAACCTTTTATTTTGATAAGAGTATCTTTCTACCCATTACTAGATATTATGGGCTGTCTTAGTCTGTAGAAATTACTTTACCTGCTTAAATCCTGGCTCTTCTGTCATACTCTTCTTTCTGGGTAAGCAAGGGGCAGTCCAAAGTCAGTGTCTACTCCTATCAAGGCCCACCGGTGGTCTGTCAGGGCTACTCACATCAGCCTCCCACTGGAATTCTATAACCATCTGCCACTCTGTTCTTTTACTGGTAGACAGATAAGTTCTGACTTGCATATGTACCTGAAGGTGTATGAATACAACATGCCTAGATTCAGTGCCATCTCTATACCCCTTGTCCAACTGTTTTGTGATATCACATGGTCACCATTAATGAGCACATGTATCACCGTATCAGTCCCCATCATCTTTCCAACCCCAAACTTGGCAGGAAGTTTTCTCTGATGTTTCTCGTGTCTGAATGTGTAGACCTGTGCCCCACATGCTATAATGGCCACTGTCCATGAGTCAAAACCCCAGCCATAGGTTTTTTTTTCAATCATTGTTCAGGATTTTAGCATGCAATTCAGCTCACTAAGGTGACTGGTTACCTCATCCCATCAGAGTTGTATCTGTCCAAATAGGATGCATCACCCACCAAGAAACTCATGGTCAGTTGAGAGCTAGCTATGAAGCACAGTACAAGTATTGGGACAATCCTGCAGCTCTCCTAATTCTATGGAAATAGAAGGACTCTGCCTGTGAGTATATCCTCTTAATTCCTCAGAAATATCATAAACCATTGCCATTTAATTCTGCAACTCTTTTGGCCAATATAATTGCAATTTTTTTCTGATATCTCCTAAAATATGGCATTTCAGGTTTCAAGACTATTTTATGTGCTCTACTTGTAAGTGAAGGATTA
>NW_008476253.1:0-1426 GCF_000622305.1 Nannospalax galili | reverse complement strand
CAATCTTTCTGCCCCCTCTTCCACAATGGTCCCTGAGCCCTGGGTGGGTGACATTTAATATAGGAGTCTTGTCCAGGGACCCACGCTCTGCAGTCTCTTTTTTGAGCAGCTGTGACTTTTTGTGTTCATTGCCCTCTGTTACATGAAGAAACTTCACTGATGAGACTTGAAAGATGCATTAGCATTCTCTCTACCCCTTGTTCCACTATGTTCTGTGAGCCTTAGGTAATAGAAATTCATTATTTTTTAAATTACATTTTATTTGTTGATGTGTGTAGGCATGTGCGTAATCCAGTTGGTGTGTGGAGGTTGGAGGACAACTTTCAGGAGTTCATTCTCTCCTTCTACCATGTAGGTCCTGAGAATTTAACTCAGGTCATCAAGCTGGGTGGCTAGTGCCTCTACCCCCGGGACATCTTGCTGCTTTCAACTGGGTTTTTATATTAATAGCCAGTGTCTACAGTGAAAAGGAGAAAATACATTAGCTGTAATTTCTTCTTGGTCTATGTGCAACTTTGGAGTTCGACAGGGATAGCATTAGACTGCCTGACTCCTTAATTCGATAGAATGTATTGGTATTTACAAGGACCCAAATCCCTGTGAAAATCAGCAACCTGATCTTCAGTGGTACACTCTGCCATCACTGATGAGACAAGTTAATTTTCCTTGAAAGTGCAGACAGTGACAAAGACGGAGGACAGCTCAGTCCTCATGGAGAGCCAATAAGTCTAAGGGATCAAGGACAGCTAACAGCCACCTCATTCCTCCCCTGTACTAGATCTCTGCTCCCCCCCCACACACCACATACACACATAGACTCTTTGTAATTAGAAAAACTTAGAGTTAAGGAATAGAAACTCAAGTTTGAAGGCTTACATTAAATATGGGGAAACAAATGTGCCACAAAATCCAATGGAACTTATTCTGTCCAAATTCTGTCCCTGTCTTGCAAACTTGAGCCACCTTGTTGAACTTGTTTTCTTGCCTGAAAAATGGGGGAAGTGGTAATTGAAAATCAGTACTCTATAAATCAGCTGATTTTAGTGCTTCACACTTAAATATTGTTCTACCTAAATTTACTTCTGTGATGTAAAAGATTCATTACATTATAATTATACAGACAGCTATCATTCAAAGCTTTAAAGAAACTGAACAAGAAAGTATCTGGTACTGGAATATGTACATTGTGAGTATAAGAAAATTTATAAGCCAAGTATTTCCCCTTAAGTAATATTTCTCATAAATAAGGAGGTAAGACTAACTTATCCATGTGTAAGCTTTAGTAAATAGAGGCAATATTAGAAATGAAACAGTGCAATGTTTATTGAGAGCTCTGTCTTGGAGCAGTTGTTATAAAATCACATGTAAAGCAGTCATGTAGCAGAGTCCTCAGACTGAAAGCTTCAAAATAAGCAGAGTGATAAAA
>NW_008476252.1:0-1426 GCF_000622305.1 Nannospalax galili | reverse complement strand
AAGTGTTCCTTATAAAATAAAACTGAAATATAATCATGTTTCCCCCTTCTCAAGCTTCCTTAATGTTCTCTGTGATTTGCCTTGTGTAAGCTGAGCTACTTAGCTGGGGTAACCAAAATCTTCCAGGGTCCAATGCCTAGCCACCTTTTCAGCCCTGTCCTTTGGCCATTGTCTCGCAGTGTAAACTATGCTATGCATAGCAAGTTGTGCTGTGTGAACCCTCCTGAATGTTATTGCAAGAGGGTTTGCTGATGTCTGGATTCTCTAGTGTCTTTCTTCTTCCTAGGAAATAGAGCATATCACAAATGAATAACCCTGTGGACCCGAGGTCCCAGGAGATGTTTGCTATGCATGTACACAGGGAGTTTCATGAAGCACAGACATTTAGAGCATAGGACATCCTGCCTACCAGCAGAAGAATGCACTGAAAAAGTGACCACGGCCCAGAACAAGCCCCTAGAAATGTTTTGCTTCTTAGTCACTGTCAAGATACTTACTGTTTATGAAGTGCTGTAGCATCTCCTACCAATCCCTTTTTCTTAGGCAGAAGCCAATCTTTCATGCTCTGTCTTCAAAAGCCCTGTATTCATTCCCATTTTGCTACTCTTATATCATTTTTTCCATGGCTGATTATTTCCAAACAACTCTACACATCCTTCCAGGGGAAAACACTTTTTTTACTTGTTCATCTTTCTATCCTCCTGGTCTTCTGGGCAAGCTTACAGAACATAGGCAGTCAACGCACATTTGATTACTGCCTGGCAACAGAGAGTTGTTAACTTTTGTGAACTGTAGATCATTTTCACACCACAACCATAACTTGCTTTTATCGCTCCCCCAGAATGCAGAATACTGCATTCTCCAAGAATAAGGGAGTCAGGGATGTTTCAAAACCAGCAAAAGCCTCTACTGACTGCATACAGCAAGTTGAGATCCTTGACATAGTTTCCCTCCTATAATTGATCTTGGAACTGAATCATATGATGCTTTTAAGATTAAGACAGACTGGGATAGAGACTCTTTGGTCAATGTTATTTAATTTAATTAGCTTAATTGATGCTCAGAATAACTCTGCAGAGTAGATGGTCTTATTCTAATTTTATCATTATTAAAATATATTTTATGTAGCCAATGGACATCATTAAATAGGATTTAAAACATGCAGATTCCAAATTTCTCTGCCTGAAAACAAACCATGAATTTTTATCATTATTTATGAAAGACAGTTTGTAGTATCTCTCAATAGAAGTCTGCCTTCTTTTTTCTAGTGTCTATTGGAAATCCTTGACCAACTCCATTGAATATCTGTTACTTGATGAAAAGAGAGAAGATCCAAGGAAAAGTCACCTTCAGTGTAATCCAACTTTCCCAGAGAGGAACCATGGTCTCCCAGAAACCTCAAACCATAACTACAACATTCTAAAAC
>NW_008476251.1:0-1425 GCF_000622305.1 Nannospalax galili | reverse complement strand
GACATGAAGCAGACAATAAGAATATCTTAGTGTAGAGCTTTGAGTGTCACAGGGCATACCTCTGTCTACTGGCATATTCCCATCAAACTGTAGTGGAAGTGGTGTTTGAATTGCCATTTGATAAGAATGTAAATTTAATTTTGAAAGCTCATAGAAATTGAGACATCTTGTGGTGGGCTCCTGTGAAGCAGTCACTATATAATGGTCTGAAGTCAGGTGTCCTTATCCGTTCCTCTCTCCCATGCAGTCCACATCAGCATTATCTTATGGTTCATGTGCCTGAATGTATTAGTCTTCTAAGACTGGTATAACAAATATCACAGTCTACATGTGATAAACAATAAAATTGTATTTTCTGTTTAAAGTCTATACTTTCCAATGCAGTCATATCTTGAGGTATTGGCAGTTGGGAAACTTGGTTTGTACATTCTGGAAGAATTCAATTCAGCCTACAAAGTGGTAGCAACTTCTAGCCAATGGGACCTTCACCTAACTCTTCCCCAGCTATCTAAGATTTTGCTAGCATGCAGCTCTACCACTTCAGGATGTGCTTTCTATTGAAAATTTAGGAACAAATCAAATAAGATATTTCTTCCTCTATCCTTAATAGTCAATGATGACAGTAATATGTAATAAAGATTTCTGACAGTCCTGTCCTGGAGAAGAGGAGGACACAAACCCCACTGGTTCATAGTGATTCTGAAACCTTGTTGTGCACCATTTTTAACAATATAAATTACAGCTCTCGATAAAGAAAACCACATTTTTATATTTTTAGGAGTTATTTCTCTTTTTAGAAATACCTGGTGACATATTGGGCTTACTCTTTGTTATTGTAGTTAAAAGAACATTGTCAACTATAGTGAT
Organism: Nannospalax galili; assembly: GCF_000622305.1. Taxonomy (NCBI): domain Eukaryota; kingdom Metazoa; phylum Chordata; class Mammalia; order Rodentia; family Spalacidae; genus Nannospalax; species Nannospalax galili. The sequence goes on along the minus strand of NW_008476251.1, from coordinate 558 downwards.
TTTATTTTTCAAAGGCAAATACCACAATATACCCCATCCCACATATCCCTGTTACAATGTGATGATAGTCTGATATCACTGAGTATATATCTATATATCTACATCTATATTTATCTCTCTCCTTATATGTATGCATATTATGTGTGTATACTACAGGCTTTTGAACTTGGGTGGAATTTAGGAGCAGCTCTAAGTGAGAGAGCAGGATGAAACTGACTCTGAGTCCCAGAGCTTGTTAACAAAATGCCATATGATGCTGATGTTGTCACAGGACATGAATTTTTGGAAAGAACCTAGTTCTGGGAGAAAGACAAACAGAATCATTGAAGAATCCTAAGTAAGTTCTCTAGCTTCCAGCCACACCTGAGGCCACACCTCCTGTTTCAATCATCAGGCAGAGGTGAGGTGAGCAGCACAATTTCGAAAGATAAGAAAGATCAAGTCAATCCCAAATGAAACCTTGTGGGCCAACATAAGGAAGTTGCTCTAATATAGTCGTCATAGTAAAAAAGGAGGAGGAGGAGGAGGAGGAGGAGGAGGAGGAGGAGGAGGAGGAGG
>NW_008476250.1:0-1426 GCF_000622305.1 Nannospalax galili | reverse complement strand
GTCAGCAAGCATTTCTCCCCGTGGTTCTGTGGTGGTTTGAATGAGGTGTTCCCTGTAGGTTCATGCATTTGAATCCTTGGTCAGTTGTGGTGCAGTTTGCTGATGTTCAGGAGGTCTTACTGAAGAAAGCATCACTCAGAGAGGACTTTGAGAGTTCATAGCTGTGTCCCATCTCCAGTGTCTGTGTCCCTCTGCTTCCTGTGCCTGCTTGAAAATGTGAATGTTCAACTTTGTGGTTCAGCTATGTCTTGACTTGATGGACTCATCCCTCTGGAAGTGTAAGCCTAATAAACGCTTCCTTCTGAACGTTGCCTTGGTCATGATGTTTCATCACAGCAACAGAACAGTAACTCGTACAGGTTTCCTGTAAAAATTTCAAGTAATTTTAAGCCTTGAACTCCTTGTTGTAATTTTTAATACTATAAATATTGATAAGTATAGTCCACATAAAACATTTCACATTTCCTTAATTTTAGGGGCAAAGAAATTTGAGACCAGGAGTTTGAGAACTGATGCTTAAGAATAATATGCTGGGGTGGCCAAAGGCCGATTCCATCAGCACTGTCTCTTTTGCACAGACCCCTCTTGTCCTGACTCAGCCTTTTCTTGACTTTGTTCCTGGCCTGCTAAAGGTAAGGGCCTTGATTACTGTTAAATTTTCACTAAGTTTTCTTTAAGTCCATGAGCTTCACTGCCCTGAGTAAACCCCCTTGGGAAATGACAGCTTGTACTACTAAAACCCCTTAGCCTTCCTTGAGCTGGAAGTGGTTCACTTCAGTAGCTGCATTCCTGTGTGGTGTGAAATGGTCCCTGCATCTGTCCCCTGCCATGGGAGCCATTACCAACCTGGACCTGAAACCAAAGCCCAAAGTAGATTCAGCCCAGGAGTAATATCCTGCCAAAAATACTATCAGGAAGCTCAAAATGGAACAGTGAAGAGAGCTGTCTTTAGTAAGCCCCAAATTTAAAATAAATGCACCCAATTTTCCTTTAATACATAATTTTCTTGGGTTAGCTATTCTTGGTTCTTGATCAATCACTAGAAAATACAGAGATCTTCAAATCCAGTGAACAGATGTCATAGTCAGCTTATGAGCCACCAGAAATGACCTTTCATTTCTAAAATCTTCATGTAGATCAAGGGCATCAAATAATTTAATATATAATGAATAGATTGAAAGGCAACTTGCTTTGGAAATATAAAGTCTATGAGCAAGTGTAATGTAAAAACTACATCCAGCATCTTCAGTCATTGGCAATGATTTTTTTAGATTTATTTTATTTTAAATTATGTGTATGTAGGGTTATGTGCACATAAGAACAGGTGCCCATGGAGGCCAGAAGAAGGAATTGGATCCCTTGAGGTGGAGTTACATACAGGCAGTTTTGAGCTACCTATGTGGGTTCTAGGAACCGAACTCTGGTC
>NW_008476249.1:0-1426 GCF_000622305.1 Nannospalax galili | reverse complement strand
GTTCTTACTGGCTAGCTTTTCCATAAGCAATTTCTCTGAGACTATGATTTTAATTATATAATTGGGTAAATAATGAGTTGCTCATTATAGTAATTTTATTAGGAGATACACACAGAATGGAGATATGAATTTACCTGTGGTCTCTACTGTTGTTATCTACTGCTACTGTTACTGCGGAAATAAGATTGCTCTTTACAGAAACTGTGATGTGTAAATTCTTTCCTTGAAGGGGAAAAGGAAACTTTCTCAAAGTCTGACATGTTGCTGGCTAATCAAGTAGCATCACTAAAACTCCGTTGCACTGTATGCACTAACTAATCTCAAGTAGCTCCGATTAATATTATTTGTGAAAATGATTCTGCTCTACATAATCCCACATGGGGAAGGAAGATTTATGCTTTCTCATTCTTTGCTCTATTTTACGGTCACAGTGAACTTCCATAACCACAGTTATGTATGTACGTGATCAATTCTTGTATTTTCAGTCAACATAAATGGACATAAATTGGAATCTACCAAAAAAAAAATACTGTCTCAGTGTTTGTGGATGTGTTATATGAACGGACATGTGAAATAACTCAGCTTTTACCTTCTGTTCACTGAGTGCCATATGTATGATATGTTAAAGGGTAAAGGGTATACATGTGTGGTTGCAGGTAAGCCAAGTAGCTCTGGAGACTTCTAGATCCTAACCTCAGCTGTGCCACTTACTGTGTAAAGTGGAGGGGTTACTAGCAGATGTGAACCTCATACTCTTCTCTATAAGAAGTTATAGTTTTAAATCTAATTGAGGCATTGGACTTCTAAAGTTAACAGTCTGTGGATATTTAGATTTGGAATTTTAACATAACATGATAGCACAATAGGTAATTCTTTAAGTAAGAAGAGATAGTTTTATTCCAGGTATAAAATCAGCTTGGGTAAGGACTGATGCAATGATTAATTACAGCAGGTGCTAGTCTTCAGAACATCCTCATCGAAGAGTTTCAGTGAGGAATGTGTCAGGAGAGGCTTATCAAGATGCCAGAGGAGGAGAAGGAAGAGGGAAGAAGGGAAGCAGAGCGAAACAGTGTGTGTTTTCTGTGGCACATGCTCATGACAGGGCTGAAGTCAAACTTCCCATGAGCATACAGGACTTGTAATTTGGATCAGCAACTAGTACCAAAAGAGGGGGCGTCTAGCATTTTTAACTTGCCCAGGTGTGGACAGAAGGACATGAGGGACAGATGAGGATAAATATCAAAGCATGGAATTAGACTTCTTAACTTCCCAGAAAATCAATTTTCTGTTAATAAAAATAAATTCAGCATATCAAGCACCAACTCACTGAGCTATGTTTAAAATATGATTTGAATATGCGTTATTTTACTGAAAATTTGCAGCTATCTTTTATATCTAGTATGAGCAATTTCCTTTGATATTTTGC
>NW_008476248.1:0-1425 GCF_000622305.1 Nannospalax galili | reverse complement strand
GGGTGCTGGGAATCAAACCTGGGTCCTCTGGAAGAACAGTAAGTGTTCTTAACTGCTGAGCCATCTCTCCAGCACTTTTTAATTCTTATCTGCACTCACTACTTTCTTATATCTTTATTACCAGAGTTGTTTGGGTCCAGAGCCTGGGCCTTGCAGTCCTAACAACCTAGGCTCAGCCATCCCTCCATTCTCAATAGGCCAATTAAAGAAATAAGTAACAGTGAACATAAAATAGAGATTTATTCAATGCAGCCATATTAGGAGGGATAACAACGAGATCCAGTTATTCACCCAGTCTATCTTTGGGTCCCTGACAGGAAGTTTAGGTTTATAATAGGCAAGGGTGTTACATAACAAGCAGCCCTGTCAAAGTGTGGTTCCTCCCACCATGAATCTGTCTCTCCGGTATGGTGGTCTAATAAGTTGTCAGAGCTGTGTGAAATCTCTTTCCAGGAGACAAGCCCCACCTCCAGCTGGCACTAGGTTTCAGCCTTTTCCTTCTCCCAGCCTGAGACTCCTGGGGAGATTCCAGTTTCTTGGGATACATTGTTTCAGTAGTCCAATAGCCCAAGGGAGGGGCACAAGGTCTCTAGGATACCTTCATTCCTGCCTGGATGGTTGCATGTGATGTTATCTCTGGGGAGGCAGGAAGGAGACTAGATGGTAAAATGCAGCTTAAAGCTAGATCACTCTCCTCTGGTACTTTTAATTTTTTGTCCTGCCTTGTAGGGGACTATCTAGGCGCTAGCATCTAACAATCATGGGAAGCAAGGTCCCTTGGCCAGAGGCACCAGGAGGGTGCCTTACCAAGTTCCCATTTCTAGAAATGACACCATTTCTTAGAAATAATGCTTGTCTGTTAAGACCTCCAGATCTGTGTCACAGCCCCACAATAGGCACTACAGGTCAGCAGTCCAGCCTCATCAACATAAGATTCCTCAAATGTCCTGAGTAGCCTTAAACAGATCAAGCTCTGCCTTCTCCAGCCATTGAGCATGCATTTCCCGCCAGCACTAACCCCAACCAACACCATCAGTATGTAAAAACACAGCACAGACAGCCTCTCCTCTGGCAGCTCCTGTTCCCTTCCTCCAGTTCTGGGTTATGTGACTATCTTCCAACCACCTCCCACACTTCCCTCTAGAACCCTTTAAAGAGCATTTTTCCAGCAAAAGGATCATCTGTTTATCTATCACCCCCTGTAAGCAGTAGGACAGTGCATAACTCTCACCTCAAAGGGGATTAAGAGATAGTTCATTCTGGAGCCAAATATGAGTGACTATGACCCGGGAACACAGAATCAGGTTACTTCAAATTCCGTGTTCCACCGTGCTGACAATCTCATGAAGTTTTTATAGTACCAGAACAAAGAAAAATCGTAAATCAAGACACAAATACACTGTTGGCAACATTAAGTAGGTAGTT
>NW_008476247.1:0-1426 GCF_000622305.1 Nannospalax galili | reverse complement strand
CATGGTGGTTTCTTTGTTCACAGCTCTGCTAAGACCTTATCTCCTTCTCTGGTTGCTGCTGAGTGTTTAATTTCATCAAGGCCTGCAGGGGGTCCCAGGAAAATTGCAATGAGCTCTGTGTAAATGACTCAAGTCATTTGAGAGAGGCTCAGAGTCAATCAGTAGACGGGTGTGGAGACTCACAAGAGGCAGCCAAAGGGCCAGTGGGGGCTGGAGGGGTATAGTATAGTTCCTGTGTATGTTGTGCAGTATGTTTGGGTCTTGCTTGTGCAACAGAGTCCCCTGAAGGATTAGCTAGCAAAAGGGCCAGGCTCACCCCCAGCTCACCAGCCACAGTGAGGTAGACCAGCCAGCTGCATGGATACACTGCCAAACTTGAGGGGCCCAGGTCAAGGGCTGACCACGCTCTGCAAACCAGAAACATGGAGTCATCAGTGTCCACCTCTGACAGCTCCCAGATGCTGACTCGGGGATAAACAAAACCCAGGGCCAGCTCACTTGTCTGCAGATCTTTCTGGCCTGTCACCAATAAATACCTTCTCTCCCTGGGGTTAGCAAAACACTAATGTTTCAGAGCATTTCTTGAGAAGCCAAGGGCTTTGAGCTCTGGTGTGTCCTGCAGTACAGACTAGTGGATGAGATACCAGCCAGCCAGGAGGGACTCTGAGCCACACCCCTTTTCCTTTCTCACTGACAAGACCCCCATCTGATGGACCCTAAGTACCTTCTCAGTCTTTTGGCTACTGCCTCTTATAAACAACATTATGCCTTTGATCGTATTTTTATCAGTTAATGTCTCAGGAGTTGATCAGAGGGCCATTGGGTCCCCTTCAGACCCAAACCCTTGAGGAAGGACACTTTAAATTTGAGAGCACACCTCATCCCTATCTGATAGGTAAGGAAACTGAGACCACCAAGGTTAGATGTCAGATCCAAGACCACACAGCTTCCCCTAGGGAAGGCTGGGGCCTGAGCTGAGCAGGCAAGGGTGGAGATGGAAATATGAAGTCACATTAAAGAGTGAGAAGGAAGGCTTCCAGCTTGGAAAGCAGGCAGGTGGAATGAGACACAAGCTTGAGGTGGAAAGAAATTGTTGAATCAACTCACAATCAACAGAATTACCAAGGACTGTGCTGTGTACGTCCTTTTTACAAAGAAAAAATAAAATTAACACCCAGAGGCTAATGGTTTAGTTCAGTGGCAGAGTGCCTGCCTACCGCAGGCAAGGCCCTTGGTTAGATGATCAGCATCACAAAAATAACATAAACTTGCATATTATTTTCTGCTGGTTAGTTTTAATTACCAACTTGACACAATCTAGAATCACCTGGGAAGAGTCCTTTTTTTAAACTTTTTTTTAATTATTATTTTTATTTGCATGTAGGTAAGTACACCCATGTCATGCAATGCCCACGGAGGTCAGAAG
>NW_008476246.1:0-1424 GCF_000622305.1 Nannospalax galili | reverse complement strand
TTTTTTTTTATGTAAAGGAAATATTCTATGTGGTACAAAAGAGGAAAATAGTTTCAAGATGGCACTTGATGTTAAACGAATGCCACTGAAATCCCCCACCACTAACCACTATAGCTTGAACTTCTGCTTAGTCTGCTCCCCATGACAGCATAGACATAAGCTAATTTAAGTCTTATGGTTCCACTTACTCAGTTCCCTTTAAAATTATAAATATCTATATTCTACACAACTGATAGGCAACCTATGTAAACAAACCTGTGTGCATTAGAAAAAGCAGTGATGATTAAGAACCATAAAGTTACCCTGGGTTAAAATCCTATCGTCTAGGAACTTCGTGTAACTCTTTGGCTCATAGAGGTGCATGTGGGGTTTAAAGAAGTCCTTTTGTCTGCAGTGGACATGTGGTTTCTGACTGCTAGTGTCCCTGCCCCAACCATCTAGTAATAGCATGGCTGTTCAGAAAATACCCTTTCCCCCACCACATGTGGTTCAAGAGACTGTCAGTCCTGATCCTGTCACCATTACCACAGAGATGGCCCTGACCCAGACCACTCAGGTACTCACAGTAAAAAGTCAGGTCACCCATGCCGAAATCCATGCTAGTCAGCCTCAACCTTGTCTATGGCACTGCACTTTAAAGACTGGTTCTCTGTGTTCTACTTGCTCCATGTACTCCTTGGGGATGCAGCTGATGGATGCTAGCCAGAAAGGCAGACTGGCAGTCTCAGCACAGTCCTTGGCTGAAGAGTAAGAAGGACTGTTCAAAAGGAGTCCTGTTGGACTTAGAGGGATAAGTGAGATTTCGTGAGCCTGATCTGTTTCCCTGGGCTCTCAGACCTGGAAAGTCATAGAGAGTATTCACATATGGACAAAGATTTAGGACCCCTGGCAAAACCACCCTGAATCTACTTATTGAAGATATCACTGGAGAAAATGGGGGAGAAACAAGAACGAGGGGGTTATAGGTGAAAGAGCTGGAGGTGAGACTGGGAACACATGTGCACCTACGGGTCTTCACATCTGGTGTGAAATAAAGCCTCCGTAGTGTAGGAAAACCATGGTGATTGCAAATGTAGCTTAAATTGACAAAGACTGAAGTAGTAGATTCACCAAATGGAGTTTGAAAGTTCTAATCACTTCCTTTTAGTGAAAAATACAATGGTTTTGGGGCTAACCTTTAGAGTTGAATCATGTGTAGTGTTTCAAATGCCTTGAAAAATTAAGCACTAATAGAACTGAAAGGCTCTATTTCTAGATCGTTTCTACATCATTGCTCACTTTATACTTAATTTGTTAATTTTTCTTAAATTACCTGAAGGGGTCCAGGAACTGGGTAATATTCTAAGATGCAAAATTAACAGAGCAACAGTCCCTAGAACAAAACACAACCAGGAAACAACAAAAACAACACACACACACACACA
>NW_008476245.1:0-1425 GCF_000622305.1 Nannospalax galili | reverse complement strand
AAAAGACAGGCTTTCTCACTGACCTTGGAACTAAGTAGGTTAGATAGGCTGCCCTATGAGCCCTCAAGGATCTGCCTGTCTCTGCCTCCCCAGCACTGAGACTATAAGTGCATTCTACCACACTTAGCTTTTTAAGTAGTCAATCTCTTCTTTCTCCATTTCACTGTAGGAATCCCTCTGCTTACGTCATCAATCACAGGGTAGCAAGCACATCAGGGCTGGGCTTGACATTCAGCAGTAGATCACTGACTTAGAATGTATGAGGTTCTGGTTTTGATCCCCAGCATCACAAAACAGTAACAGAAACAACAAATCTAGTTAGCATATTTTTTTTCTTTAATATTAAAAGGCCCTAAATCCATCAGTTTGGCATTTTGAAAATATCAGCTTTTGCTGCTGTCAGCTTTGGTCAGAGCAGCTTCTTTTTGCAGTGACAACCATAACTGTGGAGACAATCTCACTCCCTCCAAGACTCACTGAACATCATAGAAGAGGGGTGGAAAGAGTATGAGAGTGGAAGGACAAGGTAGGATGTTTTGGAGGGGGCAAGAGAGGGTAATGAGAAGAGGTGAAGAAGAATGAACACATTGTGTGCATGTATGAAAAACGCCATAATGAAACTCATTCTGTGTTAATTAATGTATGCTAATATAACATTTAAAAGTTTTTATTAAATCTGTTATACTACAAAGGAATTTGAGTGTTTGGTTTTTGCTTTCACATATTTGATATATTTTTATGTTCTGTGACAGATGATAAACATCTATTTATGTTATGTAGCCTCTAAATATGTTTGTATTCTAAAAAATCAATTACAAGTCCAACCAGTCATTGTCAAATGGATTGGAACTCTTTATTTTATAAATTTTCTATAAAAATGTAAGTAAGATTATTTAACAGAACTAAATATATTCACTCTAATAAAGCAATTCATATGGATTTCAGTTAAGACTTTTTGTTTCAATGTTTATATTTAAAATTTTATTTATTTTATGTGTATGACTGTTTTGCCTGCATCTATTTAAGTGCATCCATGTTGTGTGGTGCTCATGGAAGCTAGAAGAGAGTGTCAGAGCTTTGGAACTGGAGTTAAGGATGGTTGTTAGCTGCCGTGTAGATGCTGGGAACCAAGCCTAGATCCTCTGCAAAAGCAGCCAGGTCTCTGAACCACTGAGCCATCTCTCCAGCTCCTGTTTTTTGAGACAGTCTCATTGTGTAGCCCTAGCTGGCCTAGAACTTGCTGTATAGACTAGGCTGGCCTCTAACTCATAGAGATTTAACTGCCTCTGCCTTCCTAGTGCTGTCACCACCACACCTGGCACAGTGTATCTCTTAATGTAATTATAAATTAGCAAAATGGGGCTGGAGAGATGTCTCAGCAGTTAAGAACAGTGGTTGTTCTTGCAGAAGACCCGGGTTCAAATC
>NW_008476244.1:0-1425 GCF_000622305.1 Nannospalax galili | reverse complement strand
CTGCTGGCAACCTGCATCCCTAGCTGGATTCTGGGGAAGGCAGGTGGGGCCAGGAAGTGATAGAGACCAAGCAGCCTGGGAGCTTTGTTCTTCTATCATGAGATTGGTTGGAGATGGACTTCATGCTTTTAACAACAGATACTGCTAGTTTTGTTTGCTTTTGGCCCAAGGTGAGGGCTTGGTACATGATATAAGACCTCACTACAAGACAGGATGCCTCAAAGGCTAGCAAGAGATTGGTCCAAGGAGTATGGTTCTAAGGTTGATGTGTGGAAGTATGCAAGCAGGCTGAGTGCACATACTGCTTGAAGAGAAAACTGAAGGTGGTGGTGGGGATATTCACTCATTGGGAATTCTTTCCAAGTATGGAAGGGTAAAGCCCTATGGTCAGAAAGGCACAAACTGCAAACTGGGCGATATCTTGGAGCCTTCTGGGGCCACATGGGGATGTCTATCAGTTAAGTTTGCCTCTGCAATGGGCTTAGGCGTGGACAGGGCAGATCTGATCATGATCCATGACCCAGTGCTTACACTGTCTTACTTACAGCTATTGGTTTGCTGACCATTCTTCTCATACCTCAACTATGATTTGCTCATCTGTTATCCATTAAAGACACTTAACTAGATGAGATTTGAGGGAACTTTTTTTTTTTTTTTTTTTCCCCCATCATCAGTTAACAGTGACACCTGGTGGTAATAAGCAGCAAACACATATCCTGCCCTCCACCCTCCCCCAAGTTGCAAGATTTATGTCCCCTCCTTACAAGGCACATTCGCTAGATAAAAGCATTAAACTGGAATGGCATCTCTGTTCTTAGCATTTACAGCTTGGTTATATCAACACCCCCTGATCAATTTCCATTTCCAGAGTTTACAGCCTGGATGTAAAAGCCTGCCACAAAGGCGATATTTAATATGACAAATTAAAAAAGCAAACAGAGGCTTGGTCATTCTTTGGAGCCAGGAAAAGCAAACAGGAGGAAGGAAAAACCCAGCTGTAAAGTGCCTGAAAGGAATTTTCACGAGTGGCCAGGTCTGCAGGCATTCCATATCATGATGGACTCTGAGGTCCAAATCCCTCCTGCCAGAGGGGCCCATGGAGCCGCCTGCTTCCGGGCATGCTGCTTACTACCTTGTGGAATGCAGGAGGCTCAGAGTGGCCCCTGGCCCTCATAGGTTCCCTCAGCAGCTTCTGGCAGACAGAGAAGAGGGTGGGGAAGTCTCCCTCCCTGAAGGAGAGGGACAAACTTCAGTGTAAAACCAGCTACATATTCCCCAACACAGCAGCTTTCTCTTCTCCCATGAGAGAGTGTGTGTTACTCTGACAGCTGTGTGGTGAATACTGAGGGGAAGGGGTGGAGGCAAGGGGCTGGCACAAAGACTTCTGGGGTGGCTCCAGCCAGGGGTGATGGTGGTCTGACTACA
>NW_008476243.1:0-1425 GCF_000622305.1 Nannospalax galili | reverse complement strand
GTGCTATGGTGCACAGAGACTCTCCTCCCAGTGGGCAGTCCCCAGTGATGTTCTGGACATACTGATCACAGGTGAAGGGCCAAGTGAGTCCAGTTAGGGACCCAGGATCTTCACAGACTCTGCGAGGGGAGCCCAGGGATTGAGACTATGGTGAAGGTTCGGAGTATAAGGGAAGAACAGAAAAAAGGCAGGGGAGAAGGAAGGTTCAGAATCTGAGAAAGCAGACACACAGTACCATATCCTCAGATTCAGGCTGTAGTGATGTCTCACCTGTGAAGGAAAACTCAGCCCCTCACTCATCCTTCTTTCTAGGATATCTCAGTGTCATACCCTCCCTCTCAAAATAGCCAGAGCCCACCATGTCTTCAGGAGAAAACATGACCCTACTGTGTCAATCATGAAGTCGGGTGGACAATGTCCCTCTGACCCAGGAAGAGGTAGTCAATTCTCCAGTCTGTCTAAGCTTGATATATCACACTGGGGAGTGCTGGGAAGACTTATCTACGAGTGCTGTGACCCCCATCTGTTTGTGGGACTTAGAGGTGTTATGGTTTTTAACGTTCACCCCTACCTGTTATCATGGATCATTGCCCCTGTGGAGATTGTAGCTTCATGTATGAGGACCCTGAGCTCAAACTATAACTCAGCATCCTGCTCCTAGGACAACCCTTAGTTGGGATTGGATTAGAGGTCATAGGAAGTCTCCGGAAGGAAATTCACCCTTAGGAGAGCTGGAGACCACAGTAAGCCCTCCTGGAATGCCCACTCCACCTCCTTCATGAAAATCTAGGCTCCAGCTGGGCAGCAGGAGGTTCCTGGGGAGGCCACAGTGCAGATGTAAGAGGGTGAACACCAGTTGTGTCTCCTTGTCAGATTCAGCCTCTTCCCTTCCTCTTGTCCTCTTTCCCAGGTTCCTCTATAGACAACAGCGCCCCACCCACAGGGCCCAACTCTAGAGCTGGTGAGTATAAGGGGCTTCTCTCCAGGGACTTTGCTCCATCCCTGAGCTACCTGAAGAATCTCAGCCCATCTAAGTCCTGGTTCCTGTGTCAGCTAAGCTTGGGTCCAGAAGCCCAGAGATCAGACAGAGATGCTAGCAGAGACCCCATAATTCCACTCTTTGAGGTTCAGTTGCAGGAGGTCTCATACAAGGACCCAAAGGTCTTTGGTCCCAGGCTGGGAAAGTAGCAGCTGGGCTGTGAGAAGAGTGGGGAGCCCAGACCCTCATCTTCCCATCCCACAATGAAGGCTTGAGAAGCAGCTGCTCACTCCCACGGAGTCTGTTCCTTAGAATGGTAAAAGAGAACTCTAGAGGGGTGGGTTCAAGGGGACCAGATGTAGTTTTGGGGTTGGTGTGGTATCTTCTGGGGATGCTGAATATGACAAACCCCTCCCCTGACTGGGTCTCGGTTTCTCCAAGTATAT
>NW_008476242.1:0-1415 GCF_000622305.1 Nannospalax galili | reverse complement strand
TGTGTGTGTGTGTGTGTGTGTGTGTGTGCATCACATGGAAGTTTCTAGACTTGCAGATAAGCAATATTCCTATTGTGTGGGCTAGTTTCCAGGGCATTCAGCAAGACTAAAAGTGCTCAGCTGAAGATAGCCAAAGCCTGTAGTCTCTGCTAACCTGCAAGTGGTTAAATTAGACACCTCAGGGAGTCTCGCAAAGATGCATAAGAACTTAGGACAGAGGTAGCTGGCCTATGTGTGAGAACAGCTATGTCAATGGCCCAAGTCACGTGACAGGATAGTGGTGGCACACATCATCAGCCATGGGAAGTTTTCCCTCCCCAGTGTTGAGCTAGGCTTCAGTGAAGGATTCCAAGCCCTACTAAACTACCTGTGTAATGAAATTTGGAGTTACGGCCATAGAACGTCATACCTTAAAAGCCTTTTACTATTATTTAGTGTGTGTGTGTCTGTGTGTAAGTGGAGGTGCACATGTCACCTCACTCATGTGAAGGTCAAAGGACAACCACCAGGAGTGAGTTCTCACCTCACACCAAGTGGGTTTTAGGGATCGAACTCAGATTCGCAGGATTGGCTGACAGCAAGTGCCTTTACCTGCTGAGTCATCTCATATCTCTCTTGACAACTTACATGAACAGATTAATCCATTAATGAATGCTGAGAGACCGGATACTATACTTAGGGACCCAAACACAGACACATTGAACATCTTTCTTCACTCAGTGGACCCTTGAGCTAGATATTAATTCCAACTTGTTTCTTAGTTCCTTTAATGGTGCCTTAATGAAGTTACTGCACAAAAAATCACATATTTGGAGAGGAATTTTGTAGAGTTTAAAGATCTTTGAGGATATTTATCTCCCCTACTATTCTTGGATCTTTTAAAATAAAGAGTTCTTAAGCCTTTAACAATAAGAATACATACATACAGAGCCTCTAATCTCTTTATTAAGAATGAATGGCACTTCATCAGACAATGCTAGCTCTATTATCAACTAAAAGATATTTTTCAGCCACATAGATTTCTGTTGCAGACTGCAGACCCAGAGGTATAAATAATAAAGGAGGTAAAAGGATGTGTTCCAGATAGGCTCATGAAAGAAATTAAACACTGAATAAATTAAGCTCAAGTTTACAAGGAAGATAAAGGGGAGTTGGGCCAAGGAAGCTGGTGGAAGGGGACCACCACCTACCATTGAGACCTGGCTCGCAAAGCATCCTAATTAAAAGGTAAGAGTATGCTAAGAGATGGAGCTGTAGCTTAGTGGGAGAGCACTTGCCAAGCCTGCACAAGCTCCTAGGTTTAATTCCCAGCACCAAAAAAAAAGTATTGGACAGGGGCAATTTTGTCTCTTGTGAGGCAACTGAAGACATATTTGCTAACCCAAAGGGAAATAAGTCAACTGTCCATTTTTGCA
>NW_008476241.1:0-1425 GCF_000622305.1 Nannospalax galili | reverse complement strand
AAAAAAATAAATGCAATAAAAATTGTAGTAAAACTAACCCCTTGAGGATCTAAAGGGATAACTGTACATTTTGAGAACCTACTAAGTTCTACGTCCCGTTGTAGGTACTTGAGTATATTAAGGAAGGAAGAAGAAAAATACTGTGTCCTATAAAACCTACAATACAGTTGGGGAGGACATAAAATACTAAAATATAAACCTAAAATATGTGGGTGTGGTGATACATGCCTATAAACCAGGTCCTAGAGTATTGCTGTGAGCTTGAGGCCAGTCTGGGCTACAGGGTAAGATTCTGTCTTAACTTGCTCCCCTCATAAAATAAGCAAATAAAATGGAACTTCTTTGGGGACAAGTGCTATGGAGAAATGCTGTGTCACAATTTCCTCTGAGGCAAGGCGTTCTATTTTGGAGAATGGCTCATTGAGATACAGGATGTTAAGAGGGAGGGGAAACAACAGGATAGTCTAAAGGTGAAACATTCTGTCCTACAGGGAAGCTCATTACACTCAGGAAGTAAACAACTCAAAAGCTTCAGGAAGTCCCTAAAACTGACCAGATTCACTAGGCCACTCCTTTCCCAAAAATATGTAAGACCTAAGGATGACTGACACTCTCAGAAGAGGCAAGCTGCCCATAAGAGGCTCAGACCAATTGAGCTACCTGGAAAGAACATTCTTCAACCTGTTGAGCTGCCTGCAGGTTGTGCAGTAAGTGCCAGGATTTCAGATTTTGTGAGCTATCACCAATGCCAGGACAAACTTTGGTGATGCACCTGTCATTTCTGCTTCTGTACATAACCCCTCACCCACACTCCTGCAAGTGACCCCAATAAACTTATTGGTTCACCAAGTTGGACTTTAGTAGTATCCTTAAATGGTGTGTTGTAGCTTCTGTCTCCTGGGTAAGTGGACACTTGTTCACATTTCCCACATACAGCGCCATATGATAGGCAAAAGAAGTATGAAGGAAAGAGTAGGGAGACCTGTGTGGTATTTAGGGGAAGGGATTCAGACACGGGCTACAAGGGGTTGACCTGGTATTTGACTTTTGAGACTGGAGAGGAGCAGAGAGCACATGGCTTCCCACAAAATGTGTGACACTATAAGAGTGGAAAAATGTGTCTCATTTGAAAATAGAGACAACCTCTGTGTTGGAGTACACTGGGCGTAATCATAGGTGAGGTTTTGGAGTACAGATCAAAGGGGAGGCTCCTTAGCAGCTCTCTGCAATCAGTATTTGCTGAACAAATCAATAAAGATATATTGTCTTGAAAAATGGATAGAATGTATTGAGGAAAATCTCCATTTGCAAAGAAAAACAAAGGACAAATGGAAGTGTCCAACAAAATGGGTCAAGCTAGGACTGTGTAAAGTCCTCACACACCTTTAATCCAGCACTAGAGAGGTAGAGGCAGGCAGATCTCTG
>NW_008476240.1:0-1425 GCF_000622305.1 Nannospalax galili | reverse complement strand
TATGTAGACCAGGCTGACCTGGAACTCACAGAGATCCACTTGCCTCTGCCTTGTGTGCCACCATACCTGGCTGTCTCAACCCCTCCTGTCCCTTTTTCCTCTCCTGGTGACTCCCTTCCTTTTCCCAAATAGTCCTTGTACTCATGAAAATGCGTGTGGGGTACACATGCACACACATATGAGAGTGTGCTAGCCCAAATAGGTGTGTGTATGCCAGGGATACCCTCCAGGGACTGTAGTGGAGTTTCATTACTTTGCAACACTGTGGCCAAAATCCTGGGCTGAAATCACTTTGGGGAGGAAAGGCTTATGTCAGCCGCGGTTTCAAAAGGTCTCAGACCCTCATTGCAGGCAAGGTGGGGCAAAGCGGCTCACACTGGAGTGCTGGAAGCCTGTGACTAGGCTGTTCACACTGTGGCAGCTCAGGAAGTTGGAATCTAGGGTCAGGCAATCCACTTCCTCCACCTGGGCCCCACTTCCAAAAACTCCTCCCCAAATGGTGCTACCTGCTGGGGAAAAGGCTTGCAATACATGAGCCAGTCAGAGCTGTTCAGATTCAAACATTTAAATACATCTCCTGGAGCCAGCAATATGGATCAGGGGGCAAAGTGCTTGCAAGCCTGAGGACTTCTGTTTGATCCCTGGAACCTACATAGAGGTGGAAGGAGAGAACCAATTTCACAGAGCTGTCCTCTGACATTCACGCACTGTGGTATGCACATGCACATATAATAATGACAAATAAAAATAAAAATAAATGCATCTTCTTTCAGGCATTGGTTGGTGCTGTTGGGACGCTATGTTAATTTCAAGGTACTTCCTCTTGGAAGTCAGCAGAGCACACTCAAGTGTTAGGGTCCATGCCACACAGAGTCTCATCAACTGCATCTGTTACCCTGCTAGAGCTTCCTCTTGTCAGGGGGACCTGGTGGAAATGGCATGGCTAGCCCTAAGGATCCAAGAGGGGGACAGGAAGGAGGAAGGAGGCAGGGGAGAGGAGGAAGGAGAGGAAATACTTTTCCTGAAGCTGAAGTAGAGAAGTGTGTTGACATGGTTTACAGGTGACACAGAAGCTTCTTTAACCCCATGAATAGCAAAATAAAGTTTAGTTTAATGCCTCATTTATGGTATGACTGTAGAGGGCTAAAGAGATGCTCAGTGGTTAAAAGCACCGACTGCTCTTGCACAGGACCTGGGCTTGAATCTCAGCACTCACATGGCAGCTTACAACTGTCTGTAACTCTTGTTGCAGGGGATTTGATCTACTCTTTTAGCCTCTGTGGGCATTGCACACCCAGGTGCACTTACATACATGCAGGCAAAATATTCATACACATATAAATGCTAAACAATAAAGTATAACTCTACATAAGTTTGTGTAAGTCTATTTTTATTCTTATTTATGAGTGTACATATGTATGTGAA
>NW_008476239.1:0-1423 GCF_000622305.1 Nannospalax galili | reverse complement strand
CCAGTTCCAGGAGATCTGATGCCCTCTTCTGACCTCTGTGGGCATTGCATGACCTGGTGTACTTACATAGATGCAGGCAACACATTCAAACATATAAAAAATTAAAATAATAAATAAAATATTTTAAAAAATCAAGTATTCAAGTAACTTGTTTTTCCCATAAGAAGATGAGAAAAACAAACTTGAAATGAAAACAGAAAACAAATATAAATAAAAAATGAAATGGCAAATATAACCTCTGATTTATGATTATTTCAATAATCATATAAACTATAAATGGTTTATATACAACAATTAAAACATATTGGTAGAAGGACTGGAGACATGGCTTAGCAGTTAAGAGCACTAGCTGTTCTTGCAGAGGATCCAGGTTCGAATCCCAGCACCTACATGGAGGCTAACAACCATTTGTAACTCCAGTTCCAGGGGATCTGACACCCTCTCTGTCCTCCGTGGGCACTGCGTGACACAGGTGCACTTACATACACGTAGGGATAACACTTATACACATAAAATAAGATAAATTAAATAGAAAAAATAAAAAACCCATATTGGTAGAATGGGTTCAAAATAAGTATTTCCCAACAATAGGTTTACCACAGTCAGGTTGAAAGTAAAAGTCTAGAAAAAGACATGCAAACATTAGTAGAAAGAAAGGTACTTCTATATTTATTGTGGCAGTATTAATAATAGTGAAGTTATGGACATGGCCTAGGTGCCTATCAACAGATGAGTGGATAGAGAAAATGTGGTATATATACAAATGGAGTTTCACTCAGCCACAAAGAACAGAATCATGTCATTTTCAGGAAAATGGACATAATGGAAGATTAATATATTAATGAAGGAGGCAAGATTCAGAAAGACTTACATATTTTCTCATATGTAGAAACTAGAAAAATAACATTAGACTGGGTTCTTCAGAAGAAGAGAACCACTGGAATGTGTATATTCCCCCAGAGGAGAGTTATTAGACTCACATACACAACAAAGGCTGGATAGTTTAATAACAGTGGTCTTCATGGTAGAGAGGCAGAGAACCTGCTGTATGCCTCAGTAGTCCCAATTTAGCACTGAAAGCCTGAGGCTCCTTAGAGAGTCACTGGTATTGAGTTCACATTGACAGCTCAAAGAAGCTTGAGTCTGATGACAGCTGAGGGTGGCAACAGCAGAGACAGACACATCCAGGAAGAAAGAAGGCAGACAGGTAGGCATGTGGGCATGTGGGTGCTCCTCTTTCCAGAAATCTCTTTAAGTCTGGGTCACCTACTGGATATGTCTGCTTTAAGGGTGTGCATTCTTCCTTTGCTTAATTCTCTCTGGAAACATCTTCCCAGACATGCCCAGAGGTAGGCCTCCTAGGTGATGTTATCAAGTCGACAATCAAGACTGACATGTATACACACACACACACACACACACA
>NW_008476238.1:0-1424 GCF_000622305.1 Nannospalax galili | reverse complement strand
ATGCACATGTATTAATGTGCATGTGTGTGGCATGTATGCACATGTATATGTGCATGGGTGGTGCATGCACCTGCATATGCTCATGTGCACACATTCATGCACATGCAGGATTGTATGTATACACATGTTCATGTGTGCACGTGTTCATGTGCATACATTCATGAACATGTGTGTGCATCTGTGTGCTCGTGTTCTGCATGCACAGATGTTCATGTCCACATGTGTGGTGTTTGCATGTGTTCATGTACATATGTGTGATGTGTGCAAGAGTATTTTCATGTGCACCTGTGTGCTTATGTATCTGTCCACGTGTAAATGCATGTGGCATATGAATATGTATATGTTCATATGCATGTGTGTGGTGTATGAAAATGTATGTTCATGTGCACGTGTGTGTTCTTGAGTGTGCGTGCATGTGTGAGGCCAGAGGCTGCTCAGGTGTCTTCCTCAGTGGCTCTACCTTTTTATTTTTTTTGAGACCGTGTCTCTCACTAAACATGGAGATCGCTCATTGGCTAGACTGACTGGCAAGTCCCAAGATCCTCCTGTCTCTGCCTCCCCATGCTAAGATTATAGGCGTGTGACATCAGGCCTGGCTTTTTACATGGGTGCTGGGGTACAAGCTTGAGCCCTCATGCATGGATGGCAGCCACTTTGCTGAATAAACTGTCTCCCCAGTCCCTGGAAAATGATTTTGAGACCCATTGGGTGCTGTTTGGATCTGTCCTGCTCTGTGACTCCTTTCCTCCATTCCTCCGCTGTTTCTACAGGTATGACTTCTACCTGATCAGCCAGACGACTAGCCAGGGAACCGTTAGTCCCACTTACTACAATGTCATCTATGATGACAACGTCTTGAAGCCTGACCACATGCAGAGACTGACGTTCAAACTGTGCCATCTCTACTACAACTGGCAGGTGAGTGACAGCTGTTCACTGAGGCAGCATGACCTGGAGGGCCTCACCTGGGAATTGCCATGTCCTCCCCTCCCCTGTTCACCTTCATAGCTTTGACTTCACAGGGAGGAGCCCACAGTGGGAGGAACCCGGTCTGTCACAGAAACAAAACAACAGTCCCAGGGGACTTGCCAGGCCAAGCCTGGGGGCAGCACAGCTTTGTTAATTCATGCTACACGTGAGGGATGTGAAGCCAGCACAGACATGCGGTGGGAAGGGGAACATGATGTGCCTGCCCCGTGCCCTTGCGCATCAGGCCAAGAGGTGCACTCAGAGTCCAAACCAGGTCTCCCAATTCCTAGTCTGTGAACCGGGACCACCCTCCAGGCTATCTTGCCAGTGAGCTTAAGCTCCCTGGTGAGGGTGCCCTCTGTTGGCTGAGTTTAATTATCTTTTACCCAGTAACACATTCTATTATATTAGCAACCAGCAGGTGAAAAAAAATCATTACTATCCCCCCTCCCCCC
>NW_008476237.1:0-1424 GCF_000622305.1 Nannospalax galili | reverse complement strand
TTGTTGCTGGTGTGTGAGATTAGTGATTGAAATGATGTCTATATTTTGGCTAGTGGAATCTCAGTGATTCTCGCCTTGTGATGCACAAGAAATGGCTAGCCTACTGCTCCTCAGTGTTAGTTCTTCCTCTGGAAGCGTTTTTGCCCAAAGTGATGGAGTTCAATGACCAAAGACCCAAGAGGTCGGCTCTGCAGACAGCAAGAACTCTTTATCTGCATCTTTCTCTTCTCTTGGCTGTTCTGCTCACAAATTCCAGCCACCTTGGTCTTCCCTGGCTCCCATCTCTGCCTCTCAACAGTAACATGCAGGCTGTGTGCATTTCCGGTCCCTGAAATACAATTCCAAAATTACCACAAGGAGTGCCTTCTGAGGGGACAGGCTCTCCTCATCTACTCCCTTCTTCCTGGATTGCACTCCTGCACTCCCATTACTCACCTTTTTCCTGTGCTTTGCACTTTGCTCATTGTAACCAAACAGATGTCTGGAGCAATCATTCTCTTATGGCTAACATCAAAAGTCCTCTTGTTTCTACATTGTAGAATTCTAAAGTAACGTTAAAAGTTATGCAGAAACACTTTTCCAAAGCAGGAAAACTAGAGCAGAGTGCTGAGCAATAATGCATGGTTGCTAGAGGAATCCCCTAAATGGTTTCATTGTCACGAATACCACCTAGAGGAAAAATGAAATTTATGAAGTTGATTTGAGGATATACTTTAGTGCTACAAGTTATTGCTATAAATTTCACTTGACTCATAAGTTCACAAGTGCAGAAACTTAATATTATCAGTGCCCAGAATGGATTCCACATGGATAGTTTTGCTGATTTAATTCACAAGAGATGGATAGGCAAGAAGGCCAAATGCATGCAAGGGATGAAGACATACTCTAGTTCAAATTCCATCTCCTCACTTGCTGATGTCACATTTGAAAAGGACTTCTAATCTCATTTCCATTTTCCTATCTGTAATAGGAAAGACAATGATGCTCAAGTTTTGGAGTTATCTGATGATTACAGGATATGGCATAAAAACCATAGGCAGGGCAGCATAGAGCCAGAGAGCGCTGGAGTGAGACTTGCCTGAGTTCTCATCTTGTTTCTACTACTTACTTGCTGGTTGACCTTGGACAAGTCACTTAAGTGTTTTTATTCTAGTTATCCAGAAAAGGAGGCTAACAGCAGCTCCCACCCCACCAAGTTATTTTGGAGATTTTCTCAGAGACACATGTAAAGTGCTTCTATGAGCGCTACATGTGCACATGCTAAGTTCTCATAAACACTCTTACCATGAAGGGCCTAAGCCAGGTCTCTACACAGGAGACAGAAAACAGAAGCACTCAGGCTAAACAGGCAATGAGCCATTCCAACTGTAGAGAAGATCACGGAGCAAGGAAACAGAAGGCTGCAGACATTTTAGAAAGTACAA
>NW_008476236.1:0-1424 GCF_000622305.1 Nannospalax galili | reverse complement strand
CAGGGAGACCCTGTCTCAAAAAGACCAAAAAAAAACAAAAAACAAAAAACAGTGCTTTGTATGATGAGGAAGTAAAATTCAATTTATTTATTAGCTTTTAACTATTTAGCTTATAATAAAATTTCTACCTTTCCCTTGAATGCACTTGACGTAAGTACTATTTATTCTGTAACTATAGCAGAATGTTATGCTTTATTATTATTTGAGGCCTTTTTGAGACAGTGTCTCTCTGTGGCCCCAGCTGGTCTGGAACTCGCTATGTAGAACAGGTTGGACTTGATCTCACAGAGATCTGTCTGTCTGCCTCTGCCTCCTCAGTGCTGGGATTCAAAGTGTGCGCCACCACACCCTTTCAGGCTATTTTTTTGAAGTAAGTCATTCCAGGATTTGAGGGTGGCCAGAGAGGTGGCTCAGTAGTAAAGGTGCTTGCTCCTAAGCCTGATGACCTGAGTTCAATCCCCAGAACTCACATGGTGGAAAGAGAGAACTGACTCCCACAGGTGTTCCTGTGGCCTCCACACATGGGTTGTTGAATGATCATGCTCCATCCCTAATGAATTAATGCAAATTTTTAAATGCTTCAGTTTTCTGAAGAATTTTATTGTTGAAACAAATAAGAGGAGAAACAGGTGATTTCAGCTATTCTTTTCAAAATTCTTTCATGCGTTTAAATAAGCATTAAATAGCACCTAAAGTAAAGTCTCTAGATGTTCCCGTTCCGTTACTTTTGGCAGAGAAGAATGAGTAAGCTCACAGATGCTCTCTAAGGAAGTGTTTAACTGTTGGACTTGAACTTAATACAGAGGAGCTGCAGTGTGTGTTTCTCCACTGATAAATATACTCTTCATTTTCCAAAGACAAGTAAGTCCACACATCTGCACCACACTTCCCAGAAGCAAACATTACCTTAAGCAGAAGCACCTGCTCCTGATCAAGAAGTTCTTGGCTCCATCTGTCCAAACTTCCACCCATCCATCTACCCATCTACCAATTCATCCATCTACCCTTCTATCCATCCACCCATCCATCCACTCATTTACCCATCCATCTATCCCATCCATGATGCACCCATCTGTCCATCCACCCTTCTACCCATCCATTTATCCATCCACCACCATTTCATCCATCCATTCACTCATCTACCCATCCATACATTCATCCACCCATCCATCCACTCAAGCTTCTGTCCATCCATCCATTCATCCACCCCTCTACCCATCCATTTACTCAACCATCCATCTATCCACCCATTCATCCATTCATGCTTCTGTCCATCCATCCATCCACCCCTCTACCCATCCATCTACTCATCCATCTATCCACCTTTCCACCATTCCTTCCATCCATCCACCCCTCTACCCACCCATCTTCTCATCCATCTATTCACCCACCCACCATTCCATCCATCCATCCATCCACCCACT
>NW_008476235.1:0-1422 GCF_000622305.1 Nannospalax galili | reverse complement strand
CCTCTTTGACAGAGGTAACTGCAGCCAAGTCCCAGAGGAAGGAGCTGTGTGCATTTACCTGGGACAGCACTCCCACAGAGGCAGCAGCAATGTCAATGTCCTGAGGCTGGAGAGAGCCTCACCTGATGAAAGAACACTAGGTAGATGAGTCTAAAACAGTGAGGAGAGGTGGAGGAGCCTGCTTACACAGCATCCATTTACATGGTAGGGAATCAGTCTAGGGCCTCAGCAGAAGTGTTACATTGCTGGTAAGATGTTTATATCCCGAGCCCCTTATGCCCTGAGCCTGAATTTAGCAAGAGTTCTGGAGGATGACCCAGCTGACACTCCCATGGCCTGCTGCTGCTGTCAACATTCGACCATGGTATTTAGCTCAAGGTCTGTCTGCCCTGTAGGGCCCTCTCCCCATCTCTGGTTGCCTTTCCATCATCCTGTCCTGGCTGGACCACATCGCTCATCTTGTGGACATACAACACAGCTCTTGCTCCAAAGGAAATAGGACAGTTTATTCTCAGCCAAGTATGAGTGACTAAAACCCAGAAAAATGGATTCAGGTTGCTCTGAATAACATATTCCACCAAGGAAGTGGGTACATGAACTTTTTAATCATCCTAAACCAAAAATCAGTTGTAAACCAAAGTATTTGCCAAGCACCGTGGCAGGAACACCAGGTAGGTAGACTGTAGTAATGCAGAGAAATCTCTACTAGAGGATTCAGATGCCATATGATGACATCCTTCACCTTTGGATAGGTGGAAGCTAGTAGTCTGCTAAATTAATGCATTCCAAAATTCTACTTGGTAGTTGAAAAAAATATCAGACATAGAGGGGGGCCCTAAATGGCTACCAAGGGAACTAAACACAGCCCCCAGATAATTCTGGTTTTGTATCTGCAACCTTCCAACTCCCCACAGTCACAAAGTTCTTATCAGTCTATAGAATCTTCAAACAGGTATGGCTGTTCACAGTGTACAGCTTACTGTGGGTCAACTCAGTCCTGGGGCTGGAAAGGCAGGAGAGTGCCTGATGACCACCTAGGTGGAGAGCATATAAAAACCATGGCAACGTTTCATGTTCTTTCTCCCAGAGACTAGACCACTCCTCGTCAGCCCTTATTCAAACCAGGTAGATTCAGGGAGACCTATAAGATAAAAATCGGGGCTGTGTTTGCCTCCACCCATTAAAATGTTTGAAGGAGGTAAGCAGAGGCCTTGATCAGTGGGTCCAAGGGCTCTCAGTATCTTTTAGTGCCTCTGTTGGGTGGTCTGGGGCTCAGCTTCCAAAAGTGTGAGTCAATACCCTGTAATTGAATGTGAGGTTGTAAAAATTTTGGCCCACCGTAAAAGGTTTCTAAACATACAATAACCAAAAATTGCTTCAGGGACTGGAGAGATGGCTCAGTGGTTAAGAGCACTGACTGCT
>NW_008476234.1:0-1424 GCF_000622305.1 Nannospalax galili | reverse complement strand
GCATTGCATGACACGGATGCACTCACATACATGCAGGCAATATACTCATATGTGTAAAATAAAAATAGTAAATAAAATATTTGAAAAAATGGGAAAAAAAGCATAACAAAAAATTCAATTCCAAGTGATCATCATTAACATCAAATCACTAGTGTTCTAACATACCTATGTAGTACAAAATTCCTCCTATAGTTCAATGAAGTAACATGAAACTATGTGTGTAGCAGGAAAATATGTGTGATTTATGTCCTTTGTAGTTCTAGAGATATTGTCCACAGCCAGAAAAGCCCCTCACGCCTTCTGTAGACTGACACCTCTTCCTTTCCTCCTCTTATAACCATCCTCCGCTTTCCTAATAATTGCTTCGCGTTGCCTGAGTTTGAGTTTGTGTAAAGAGAATCAAGTCTTGAGCAGACATTACTTGATTGATTGCTGTTATTCCATGTCGTTATAGTCATTTTCATTGTTGTTAGCATTCCATGATAGATTGGGTTAACAAATTTATCAAATAAAAATCTAGGACATTTATCTTAATTTGAACTTTAGATGAGTGATAATTTTGAATATAGATCTGTCCTTTGCACCCTTTGTGATATGCTTATACCAAAAGGAAAACATCTATCTGAAATTTAAATGGACATTCTATGTTTTATCAGTAAAATCTAATTTTATGCTATACAATATGTATTAATATTCCATTTTTAGACTTTTGGATTGTGTCTAGTATTTGGTATTGCATCCCTACTGCTGAGAATACTCTTAAATGTGTCTATTCACTATTAGTATTTTAAAGCAAATTTTCCCTTTTCAGCATATGAATCATTTCATGTACTTCATATTCCATGAAGTAATAGTAACAAAACTCTTCTGCATCTACCTGGTGATGGTATGATAATTTGACCACAATATAAGACTTTCCTCTAGAAATCCCAGTGCACACATTTGCAGAGCACCAGCCCAGACCTGGAGAGTACCAGAGAAGGAACAGAAATGGTTTACTTGTCAACAGGTAAAATAAAAACGTTTTTCTTTATATCTGGCTCCATTTTTGTTTCTGAGAACATAAGACCACACATTACCAAACACGCAATCCCAGTGAAGCTGGAATGGGATGAGAAATGGGAAGAAAGGAAGAAGAATGAGTAAAGATGGTCATTACCGAGATGGCCAGAGCTTCTAGAAGACTATAACCATCGCTTGGGCCCCAGGAAAGGCTCACAGTTCCACTGAATCTGGTGAAGGGTGAAACCTCTGTTGCTCTCCGACAGCTTGCCTAAGCCCTGGAAGGTGTGAACACTTGCACACTTCTGGATTTGGATAAATCTGCCCTGCTGTTTAGATCATCTACAGTAGCAGTGAAGTCAGATTTGGGCTTGGTGTTCTCTGAACTCTCCCGTACCCCAGGAAGGGAGAACAGGTCTTGC
>NW_008476233.1:0-1424 GCF_000622305.1 Nannospalax galili | reverse complement strand
GCAACTTGGGCCTTCCTGGTCTCATTCTGAATACTGGCCCTGCCACTATGTGGGAATGTATATAGCATGTGGTGTAGGAAACAGCCCCAAACTCTGATTTAACATCATCTCTAGCTTCAGAGCCTTGCTGGATCTGGCTGCATCAGTTCACCTCCACCCTGGAATATTCAGGGGAAAGTACATAGACAAGTCCAGGAGAGATAGGAGTCACAAGAGGCTCCTGCCCTGGTCTGAGTGGCTAGACTCTGGTCATCTAGATTACTCCATAGGTGCTGACGTCCAGGCTTGCGAGGGCTTCTGGGCACTGCTGTGACCTTCATGCCTGACTTACCTCCTCAGGCTTCCCCTGCTGTAGACTGGCAGCTGCCAGCGCCGCTCAGTTTGCAAAATGTCAGTGGTTTAATATCAATTCTGGAGGTTTTTATTGCCTCTCCCTCCTCATCTTCCAATGGGATTTAATCCAATCAAGGCCGATCTAGAGTAATGGTGGATTTGTGTTCCCATCTGAAGTTGACAAAAGGTCACCCTGCCTTGCGAGAGGGACTGCCTTGACCTGGTGCACCTGTGATTGCATTCCCCTTCTGCAGCCCTGGAGGAAAGCTGCACTCTCCCTTGAAGCACAGTCAGGTGGATCCAGCACTGGTTCCCTTGGGGCCTGTTGGCTGGGCCAAGGAACCTGGATGTTTAAGCTTTGCCAGCCACCAGAAGCCCTGGTTTTATCTGAAGAATATCTTTGATGCCTCAGATCTAACTTAAGTTTTCACAATAGTGTTTTCAATGGGTGATTTTTCTCTTTGGGGAAAAACAAGCAATGGAATGAGATTCTCTGTGTATGAACAGTCCCATTCTGGGCTACACTGGTTTGTACCTCTGTCCTCTCTCTGGCTCACTGTCCTTACAGGTCGAGAGACGAGCAGCAGGGGAGACTAGATACAAGGAGTCTTGTCACATTTTGAGCGGAAGCCATGCCACCTTAGAGTAGTGATACCCAGAACCAGAACCCAGCTGGGTAAGCCCTTAGGGAACACTGTCTGACAGTGATCTGGAACAGCCCTTGGCCTGCAGGAATTGCAGATCTTGACTTAGTGGGCTCACTCTTCCTTGCTAGGGAGAGCCTGGCTCACAAGACCCTATGGCAGAGGGTGATACATGCAACTTGACTTTGAGAATGAGCCTGTACTGGGTGTGAGCAGATGGGGCAGAAGGTCAGTGGGACATTGAGGGGTGAATTGAGGCAGGATAGAAAGAAGGAAAATTCTGGGCCAATGAAAATGAAGAGGAGCCTTTCCCCTGAGAATCTGTTTCTTTTCTCCAGCAGAGGAGTAAGAATTCCACATTTAACAACTGCTTAAGGCTTTTCTCTCTTCTCAAAGTCATCTTAAAAGAGATGACTCAGCAGTTAAGAGCACTGGCTGCTCTTGCAG
>NW_008476232.1:0-1424 GCF_000622305.1 Nannospalax galili | reverse complement strand
AAAAAAAAGAAGCAAAATAATGGTACCATAACAAAATAGGTTATATCTGCCACACAGAAAGTTTGGAGACTGGTCATTGAATGGGCTATTGCTGATTCTCCCCTCTACAGTCACAAGGGTTTGTGGCCCTGGTCCCCAAAGTCCAGTGTGGCTCCTAGAACTCCAGCCGTCACATCCACTCTGTGCAGGACAGGGTGTGTAGGACTGGATTTGTTGGGTGTGGGGCCCTGTTCTCTGATCCCTGGGTTTCAGGCAGCTGTTGGCCCACGTGCAGGGTGGTGGGGTACATCTTTTACCTGAGACACTTTTGACCATCTCTCAGCCCTGACTTTGAGTGATGGAGGCCCATGAGCCTTTCTCCTGGAGCAAAGTCCATCCTTCTTCTAAACACTGAATCAGGCTGTCAGGGCTGCAGCATGTCCTTGTCACACAAACAAGGGGTGTACGGTTGTTGATGCCTCTGCTGGTGTCTCTGGCTCAGTTATCCGTGACCTTCTTCACTTTTCCTGCATCTACTTATTTTCTCGCTCTGTCTTTCCACAGTCAGTGACTCTCTTGTTCTGTTGGGGGGAATGAGGTGAGTACCTCCGTGCACCCAGTTTTCCTGTGTAGTGTCCAGTATTGCTACTTGTGGTCAACCCTGGGATTCCCTTCCTAATGGCAGAATATGGAATCACCCAGATTCCAGGCTTTGAGACTTCCCTCATTTCATTTTAAGAGTCTCTGTAATGCACCTGTTTAGAAAGCCAAGGGCAGATGCCCAGAAAGGTTAGTTGTTAACAGTATCTTTGGCTAAACTTGAAGTATCAGGCCAGGCTTGGAAGCGGCAAGTCATAACAGGTTCACTGTCATAAGCCCTGAAAGTCCCTCCCCATGGCATGTGCTGCAACAGAAGAAAGTGTCCTGCAGACAGTGGCAAGCCCTTTTCTTCCCAGGTGGACATGGAAGCCTTCCTCACGCTCACCGACGGTGACCTGCAGGAGCTGGGCATTAAGACGGACGGATCCCGGCAGCAGATCCTGGCTGCCATCTCAGAGTTGAATGCAGGCAAGGTACTGTTCTCTGGCTTCCCACCTGTCTTGCTTATATGCAGAGCATGTCACCCAGAATTTTGGTGGGGGGTCTCACTTCGTCTCCTCTGGCGCAGTGACAGGGGTGGCCTGCTTGCACATGTGTAGTGACTGAGTGCCTACTACCTCCCTTTGCAGATGCCTCTCCCTGTAAAGTTGTTCTTCCAATTCAGCTACAATACTTCTTGGGTGATTTCAACTCTTAGGGCTGGCTATTGCCCTGGGCCACACTCTGGGAAAAGAGCCCTGGGATCCAACCGACTGTGGGTGGAATCCCAGGGCAAGGCATGCCTTCTCTGTACCTCCCCGTCCTGTCTTGTTCATAGGGCAGGGGCAAGGGCTAAGATGCCAGGC
>NW_008476231.1:0-1424 GCF_000622305.1 Nannospalax galili | reverse complement strand
CCTCCTAATATCAGTCATATATTCACACCACATAATATTTTGCAGTTCTCTGAGTAGCCTTTGGCTTAGTTGAAAAAATGTAAAACAGGTTAAGGACAACCCAGTATGAGGAAATGCTAGAATTTATTACAGAATTGTTACTTACAGACAAAATTAACCACCACATGCATTATTCCCAATAAAATAAGGGTAGCTTAATTTCAAAGAACAAGTGTAAAGTAGTCTTCAAAGAAAAACTGTCCCCTACTGCCATAGGACTAGAGAAGGATTTTTGTAGGCAAGATGCCTATATTAGAAACTGCATGTATGTTTACACTGGGCTGGTTATGACCTCTGCCATCTGGAAGGAGAGCAACTATGATCCCCTAAAGATACCCTAATAAGATCTAGATGGAGACTGTTATTCTCTCTTGTGGAGTGGGTGGAGCCCCACAGAGCTCACAGGACTTTGTCTGGTTTGAGCTTGCATGGGACTTGTGTGTGCTGTCATCACTGCTGTGAGTTCCGGAGGGTTCCTGAGGTCCACAGTTCCTTCCCTCCTAGAAGTTACATATGCAGTGGAAGATGGACTAAAGAGGAAGCTGGGGTACATTTCTAGTGTACCCACCTGGAAGTCACCCCTGGGAATTTAGTGGAGCAGCTTTCCAGGAGTCCTGCATGCTGGCAGTCAGATTATTCTATGGTGTATCTGCTGGTGATCAGCCAGGGGGCTTCCTGGCTGTAGGGCTGCCAGTAGTATCACAGCAAACTGAGGCATCAGTGCAGGTGGAAGGTTCGCTAAGACCAAAGAGGGAGGCAAGTCCAGGCTTGCCAATGGGCAGGTTTGTCTTGGGAAGACAGAATGGTCCCTGTACCCCATGACAGGGGCAAGGACCATACTCTCTGGTGGACACTGTCAGCCCAACTGCATGGACATGTGTCTCTAGGAAAGACTGGCTGAGGGAAGTCTCTCTCTCTCTCTCTCATCTCTCCTCTCTGTCTCCTTTCCATCTCCCATCTCTCTCTGCTTTCTGACCGCAGTGATGTGATTAGCTCAGTCCTCAGTCACATGCTCCTGAAACCACAATGCTTTTCCTCATCATTAACTCGGAATGAAGAGCCAAGGCCGCCTGTAACAACCTCTGGAACCATATGCATGTGAGTATGTGAAATTAAACACATTTCATCTTCTGTAAACAACCCAAGTCTTTATAAAATTCCAGGCAATGGTTACTGATTCACATATTATGAAAGTTGTCATGCGTGGTGGAGGGCCTGGAAGCCCCATTACTCACTGAGCTACTACAGGCAGTAAATGCATGCTCGTGGACCATACGTTATTTTCTTCAATGGAGAAGCCATTGATAAGTTGCCCATGTTCCAGTAAATAACTGCCCATTTACACTTATGTGGAAACCATAATTAAACTCAGTGGGTCAAAAAAA
>NW_008476230.1:0-1411 GCF_000622305.1 Nannospalax galili | reverse complement strand
CAGCACACCTGGCTCAAATGTTATATTTTTATAGTGGCGGATCTACCCTTTTCCTTTGTGGTTTTTTTTTTTCCTCTTCAAAATTGAGAAAACCATTTATTCCTATTATTCCAGTAAATATTTTAACCCTTTAGACAAAAATGACTTGATTTGGGGTGTCATTAGATAGGAACCAAATGCTCTCTTACTCTGCTGCAGAGACTTTGGGAGTCCAACGTTGCAAATACAGACTTGAACTTGGGCCGTGTGGGGGAGGGGCAGATGACATATTTGATAGTCACCAGGCACAAGTGACTCCAAAGCTTGAAATGTAAATAGTACAAACTGAGATGTGGTAAAAGGGTAAAATTTACTATATCGGATTCCAAGAACAGGTGTGATAAAAGAATGCAAACTACCTCACAAGGGATCTAGGTCGGGTCAGAAAAACCATAGTGACAAATCAGTTTCATTGCTCTACTTTTGCATGTGGCCACTAGACTACCTTAAACTTTTTGTGGATGTGTTGCATCTCCACTGGACAGAGCTGCCCTCACACGTGCCTTCTCCATCTCAGCTCTTGATGTGAAGCAGCTCTGAGCCCAGGGGATGATGCTGGGTATAGCTCTCTTATCAGAGACGACTCAATCCAATGTACTGCTACTAAAGAAGGGACTTTCCTTACTAGCCCACTGGCCCTTGGGGTACTCTTGCTGAGCTGACCACCTCCCCACCCTTTAGTGCACAGTATATTAATGGACTTTGAGTTTACATGCAAAGTTTCTTAAAGAGGGCAAACTTGACCTGGTATGAGACTTCCTGAGGAATGTGCGACAGTGGAGCTAACAAAATTCAGTTTGATTCCATAGCTACATAAAGCTGACTGTTGAAGTCTTCTGTGTCAAGACTGCATGTGTTTATTTTTGAGCAAGATCCCTGTAATGGTTAATATTGTTAACTTGACAGGATCTAGACTCACAGACGCTGCAAGCCTCTGAGTGTATCTGTGAGGGATTGTCTAGATTGCGTTCACTGAGATAGGAGGACACACACTGCGTGTGGGCAGCACTGGCCCATGGGCTGGGGTCCTGGACTGATGAGAAGTGAGCTGAACACCAGCATCCATCTCTCTCTGCCTCATGACTGTGCAATGTGTCCAGCTGCCTTGGGCTCCTGCTGCCATGCCTTCTCTGCTGTGACGGACAGCACCCTTGAACGACGAACCTAAGTAAACCCTTCCTTAAATTGCTTTTGTTGGGTATTTTATCACAGCAACAGAAAAAGTAACTAGCGCAATCCTCATTTCAAGCCACTGTTGAAAACTCCTTGAGGGTCAAGAAGGGCCAGGACACAGCACTAGGACCAGTCCACTTAAAAATATTTGTATTGCATCCATTTACTCGTGTGTGTGTGTGTGTGTGTGTGTGTGTGT
>NW_008476229.1:0-1424 GCF_000622305.1 Nannospalax galili | reverse complement strand
ATCATTAGGGAATACAGCATCCTTATTTTCCAGGATCAGAATCAAACTTCAGCAGGCCCCAAGCTTCAATTTGCAAACACACCCCTCGTCCTAAAAATTATGACACGTTTTAATTACTCAAAGAAGTTCTTTTGCTGGAGATGGTACTTTGGGTCTTGTTCACATTGGGCAAGTACTCTACCACTAAGCTACATCCCCAATTTGTTTTACTTTGTTTTTCTTAGACAGGGTTTCCTGTAGCCCAGACCTTGAACTGAGGATGACCTTCAACTTCTAATCTTTCTATTTCTACCTGGTGAATCCTAGGTACGCATCACTCAACCCAGTTTATTCGGTGCTGGGGACTGAACTCCCCAAGCACTCTAACCAACTGACCTTCAGCCCTTCTCTCTACGTTTTATTTTGAGACAGGGTCAACTAACTAAGTTGTCCAGACTGGCTTTGAACTTTTGATCTTCCTGCCTCGGCCTCTCTAGTAGCTCTGATTTCAGGCCTGCCTTACCGTGCTCAGCTTCTTTTATTTTGTATTTGAGACTTCCCACGTAGTCCAGCCTGGACTCTAATTCACCATCTTTCTGCCACCTTACCAAGTTTTGGGATTATAAACACAAGCTACCACACCAGTCCAAGGTATGATACATTTATTTCTCCTTGGGGTTATCAACTAAAGTCCTTAGAAGAAAAAAGAAAAGCCACCCTTGTTTTAAAGATTCTATAAGGCCAAATGACTCAACTTCATGCTTATGAAGAGTTAGAATGTTACAGACAAGAGCCAAATTATCTTGGACTATTTTTAGTTCTTTTCCATTTTCTTTTCTTTTTTGTATGTATAGGTGTTGTGCATGTACGTGTGTGTATTTATATTTTCCTGTGTGTACAGTCATGCATAGGCAGGTACATGTGCTGGTATGGATGTGCGTCTGAGGCCTGAAATTGACATCTAGCATCTTCCTCTCTGCCTTCTACTTAGATACAATCTCTAGGGGCACTCCCAGCTTGCTGTTTTAGTTAGTCTGGCTAGCCAGCTTGCTTGGAGGATTCCATCTCCACCTCTGAGTTGGGATTACAGGTGGACCACCACACCCACCCAGCTTTTCTGTGGGCTCCGGGGAATCTGAACTCCAGTCCTCAGGCTTGCCGGGCATCCGGCTCTATTGGCTATC
The DNA here is from genome assembly GCF_000622305.1 of Nannospalax galili. Taxonomy (NCBI): domain Eukaryota; kingdom Metazoa; phylum Chordata; class Mammalia; order Rodentia; family Spalacidae; genus Nannospalax; species Nannospalax galili. The sequence goes on along the minus strand of NW_008476229.1, from coordinate 261 downwards.
TCCCCAGACCTGTTTTCCTTGCATTTGAAAACCAATCATTGTCCATCCATGTCTGATCTACTATCACAGACAATCAATCACCTTTAAAATTTACCCATAGGGTCTGGAGAGGTGGCTCAGCGGGTTAAGAGCACTTGGCTACTCTTGCAGGGGACCCGGGGTTGGAAATCCAGCACCTACATGGGGGCTAACAACTCTCTGTAACTCCAGTCGCAGGGGATCCAATGCCTTCTTCGGTCCTCTGAGGGCATTGCCCAACAC
>NW_008476228.1:0-1424 GCF_000622305.1 Nannospalax galili | reverse complement strand
TGTGTGTCTGGATTTAGTGACAGCACATTGCGTCAAGTGAAGAAGGTTTTTGCCAACCCAGCTCTTAGAGCTGCTTCCACTTGGTCAGTCACGGGTGGCGCTAGAGCATGTTGCATAGAAGAGCGGGTACAGAGGGTCAGCAAACGTTACAGTCACAGTGGAAGCTGAAAGCAGAGAAGACTTTCTGGTTTTGTTTTTAGACAGACCAATGTGAAAATATTCTAAGTTGAAAAGTTGCATTTGAAGTATGATCATTTAATATATTCATATTACCAAAACTATTATACTGGGAGTGGTTTCTTCGGTGTTATAAAGGTTTAATTTTACTTAAGGCAGTCACTTAATGTGTTTTTTTTTTTTTAACCCTTTTAAAAAAAAAGTGGGAGATGTATACAGTTGTTAATGACATGGAAGCATTTCCTTTCTCCTGAGGAAAAGTGAATTTCTTATCAATATCTGGCTGGCCCTGTAATTTAAATTAAAATAAAATTTTGGAGAAACAGCATTGTGGTGTCCTTTACACAGCTGTATGTATGTCATTGTGAATGGCCCCATCAAGGGTCACGGGCACAATAATTTTGTCACAAACAGCAGGAAACAGTTAACATACTCCTCTTTTTTCCTCTCAGTCAAGATTTAATACACCAGAAATGCAATTTTCACAACTTGCCCCTGTGCTCTGAGATAACGTATCACAGCACAAGGTCACTCTCAGTCCAGCAGCATTGTGCCCTTTAATTTTTGTTTTGTTACCCTAACGTTTGTGGTGTCAGTCCTGCTTTATCAACACTCAGGACAGTGGTAACTGCTTGGCTGGAGGATTCACACTCATGGAGGATGGTGACAGTGCAGGCAAGAATTGTGGAGCCGGGTGACACGTGGCACCGAGCGCTAGTCTGGCCTGTGACCTTTCCTCCCAGCTGTCTCCATGTGCACAGCCCTGCCAACCTTTAACCTTTGTCACAAAGTGGCTCTCCAGTCCCTGGATGGATGTGCTCTTGCAGCAACACTCCATCCAAGTAAGAGCATCTCTCGTTTCTACAGGGCGGCTCGCCAAAGATCACAGGTCCTACTGAGTCATAGCACAAGGCTTTGCTGCAGGGTGACCACACAGAAGGCCAAAGTTCCCCGGCAGCTCAAATCCCATTTTCCCCACCAGTGTCTGTTTGAATACCCTCCTGCAGCCAAACCCCAGTCTTCAAGTGCAGGTCGTTCAGGGTTCCTGTGCTACAAGGACAGGCTCGTGATCATGGATGCTCTAAGGCTGCAGTGCCCCATACTTTGAAGACTCAAGGGGAGAGCCACCCCATAGGTCATGAGGACTCGCACGAGTACCAACGAGGTCCTTTAGAGAAGAGGACAGCATGATACACTGCCCTCAGGTTGCTCCTGCTTAGAGACTGTTCCCTCACCCTAACCACACT
>NW_008476227.1:0-1423 GCF_000622305.1 Nannospalax galili | reverse complement strand
AAAAAAAATTTTTTTTGCTTTTTACTTTTAAGATTTTCAAATGCACATAAAAGTAAAGAGAACAGCACGTATGAGACAGGCATTCGCTCCCATTGGCAGTAAGGGCAGGGCCAATAGTAGATCAGGAACGAGTCATGTGGCTTGAGGAACCTGCCTCTGAATGGATGAGGGAGTCTGCATAGAGTGCATGAAGGATACTGGTTTTGCCCATGATATTTTCAAAAATGACCAGTCTAAATAAAGATGACCTCAGTCTCCACCCAGTGTCCCACATAAGACCCATAAAAGGCCACTTGCAGGGCAAGGAGTTGGTATTTCTCCCACTCCTGGGAGAACTTTCTTACTTTTCCTTAGTAAAGCTAGCTTTGCTCTGCTCAGTTTTTGTTCACAGTTTCTTAGTTTTCTTGGGCTTGAGACAGTGAACTTGGAAACCAGAGGCTCAGGGTGACTTTGGTAACTGTCCTTGTTTGGAATCCTAACTCCTTGAGTCAATAAGCCCACCAAGAGCCAAGAAAGGTTCCATCACTCAAAGAACCCTGTTTGTATGTCTCATTAATTTCTTCCCTGCTGCCTAGATTTTTCTAAAGCATGTCCCAGGCATCATATCATTTTATCTGGAAGTGTTTCAACCCCTATACACACAAAAATAAGCACAAGCATTTCTTCCAAGAAAACTTAACCATACTCTCCTATCTCAAATGTAATTGCTATAATTCCCCAAATATCAATTTGAAAATAATAGGTTTCACAAGTCCCTTTCTTATAGTTCTCTTTGGAAAATTTAATTAAAATCTAATAATGTTCAGAGACTGAGATTTATTGCTATGTCCTTCATCCTTTCAGTTTTTTGTTTGTTGTTTTTGTTTGGTTTTTGAGATAGTGTCTCACTGGCCTGGAACTCACTCTGTAGAGCAGGCTGGCCAGGATCTCATAGAGATTTGCCTGCCCCTTCTGGAATTAAAGGCATGTGCCACCACGCCTGGCCTCATTCACTTCTTATTGTGATCTTTCCATATATATTCCCATTGCTCCTTGTATTTTATTCTGAAAATCCAGTTGAAAAAGGAAAAAAATACAGTAATTTGCACTACAAATTTTTATGGTGTCTGTAGTTTGGTAATGGTGTTAAGCGTGGTCTCATTTACTTGCCTCTCTGGTCCTGGAAATTATTAGCTCTATGCCCAGATTTAGGCAGAGGAGGTGAGATCTGGGTTCTCCGTGAATTCGGCTGTTTTCCTCTGCTTGTTGACGTGTTAACAGACACTGAATTCAGGGTCTACTCCTGTCACATGTTTATGATTACTTTAAATTGAGAAACTTCTTTCAGAATGGATTTATCTATACAATCACATGGTAAAAGTAGGATAGGGGATGGAGAGATTGGTTCAATGGATAAGAGCATAAACTGCTTTTGCAGAGAACC
>NW_008476226.1:0-1423 GCF_000622305.1 Nannospalax galili | reverse complement strand
AAAAAAAAAAAAAAAAAAAAAAAACCAAAAAACAAAAAACAAAAAACTACTAACATTTCTATGTGGATCAGTCACTTAGGAAACAAAGGCTAAGGGCTAAGGATTGAGGATGTGGCTCAGCGGGTAAAGTACTTGTTAAAATGCATAAAGCCCTGTGTACGATCCCCAGCACTTCATAAACCACATAAACCCTGTATGGTGGTACATGTCCATAATCCCAACACTTGGGAGCTAGAAACTTAGGATCAGGAGTTCAAGGTCTTCCTCAGCTACATAGTAAGTTTGACGTCAGCCCGGGCTACATGAGACTTTGTCTCAAAAAAAGGAGGTGGGGCCTGAAAACCTGAGTTGGATCCTTGGGACCCACATGGTGAAAAGACAGAATCAACTCCCATAAGTTGTCCTCTGATCTCTACACAAATGCCCACATATGTGCACATACATGAAAATAAAATTTTTTCTAAAAATTAGGAAACACTGGGTGTGGTGGCACATGCCTTTAATCCCTGTCTCAAAAAGACCCCCAAAATTAATTAATTAATTAATTAATTAATAAAAATAAGTAAATAAAGGTACGGGGTAGGGGCACAGCTTAACTTAGCATGCATAAGGCCTTGAGTTTAATCCCCTGCAAGAAAGTCTTTCACTATTTTCATTTAAGTCATTTTAGTATTGCATCAGAACAATTCCATTGAAATTAGCTGTGTTTGCTGAAGCTGAAAAAAAGATTAACTCAAAATTTAATTTTTTTTTAAAAGAAAAGAGCTAGGCTTGGTGGCTCACACTTGTAATCTTTGTACTAAGGAGGCTGAGGCAGGAGAATCATTGCAAGTTCAAGGCCAGACTCTGCTACATGGTGAGATTCTGTCTCAAAATAATAAAATAAACTAATTAAAGTAAAAAATTTAAATCAAGAAGGAACTACAGAACCAATAGATAAAAAGACTCAGTTGAGGTCATTTAATACCGACAGATAATAAAAAGAATTTTTTTGCTGGCTTCTTACAATTAAATTCAACTAAGTACTTAGAGTCATTCACATAATTTTATTTGCTTAAGACAACTTTTTTCTCAAATGAGTGGAATACAGTTATTGGGCCCACATTTCCAGAACTCCAAATTTCCAGATTCCTAATCAGGACAAATACAAGTAGGTTTGTAGGCAGCTAGACTAAATACACAGGCTGGTGAGATGAGCCAGTCAGTAAAAAGCACTTGTTATGAAAACCTGATGTCCTGAGTGTAATCTCTGGATCGCACAGTGGAAGAAGAAAAGCAATTCCCAAAAGTTGTTCTCTGACTTCCACATGCACACTATAGCACACTCATGCACACACACATATGTACTGAGAATTAAAAGAGTAAAATACATAATACTGATAATGATAGCTACATTCTTTTTTTTTTTTTTTTTTTTTATTTT
>NW_008476225.1:0-1423 GCF_000622305.1 Nannospalax galili | reverse complement strand
TTTGTGAGAACAGGGATAAATTTGAAAATGTTGATCTCACACACTTCAGAATAGACTGGCTCATACCAGAAGTGGGAGAAAGCTTAGAGTAGGGAGAGACGGAGAAAGGCTGACGAAGAAGTACCAAAATCACAGTCAGGTAGGAGCAAGAAGCTTTGGTATCTACCACACAGTAGGTTGAGTCTGGATAACAATTATGAATTTTATATCCTAAAAAGCTAGAAGAAAAGATTTAAGATCTTCATCATAAAGAAATGATAAATATTGAGGTGATAGATATGTTTACCTTGATTTAAACATTATACAACTTGTACATTTATTTAATTATAATTAATGTATTTTATTTATTTAATCATGTGCTATTAATAGATAATTGTGTTGAATATATGTAGGTATTCATAGGTGCACATGTGTGCATATGTACACGTCTGTTTTTCCTCAGGAATCATCCATCTTTTTTGAGACAGGGCCTCTCACTGGTACCTGGGGCTCAAGGATTAGGTTAGGCTCACTGGGCACCAAGCCACAGGGAGCCATCTGCCTTCCCAGTGCTGAGATTACAAGTGTGTATAACCATACCCCACCTTTTTAGTTGCTGTTGGAGACTAAAGTCTAGTCCTCTTGCTTGCTCAGTAAGCACTTTACTATCTGAACTATCTTTCCAGCCCCTGATACAGAGTTTTTATGTAGTAAAGGAAAATAAATTTGAATTAAAATTATTTTCCATAAAATTACTTAGTAATCCTTCATCTTCCACATTTATATCAAATGAATTTTAAAGAAAACAAGTAGCAACGATTCAGTTGGCAATTGAATTCTATTAGTTCTGCATGGATTTTGTTGAATCTATTTAGGGAAATCATTTCAACCAAAAAACTGTAAAACAGAATATATCTCATTAAATTAATGGCATCTCTAATCTCCAATCTATTTTTAATAATCTAAAAGAGGAGCATTTTTAGTGAAAGTTCCAAGAAGGCACGTCAATGATTAGGTCAAATCTGATTCTGATACTGGATCTGGAGGCAAGAAGGAAAAGATGATTTCTAGAGAAGAAACTTCAGATGGAAGAGAAAGAAAAGTTGAACTTCTGGTCAAGTTGGGTAAGGATCTGGGAGTGAAAGCCAAACACCAACCAATCAATGAACCGGTCAGTCAGTGGCATGATGCTCTGATTCCAGATATGGTGACATTCCAGCACTTGGGAGCTTGGGAGGTTATTGCAAGAGGATCATGAGTTTCAGAGTTTCAGTTGAGCCTGAGTTACACAGTGTTTTCCAGGTTAGCCTGCACTACATAGGGAGACTATGTAAAAAACATAAACCAAGAAAAATATCCATAAATGCACAGTAAGATATAGTAAAGGATTTTTCAAAGAATATGCAAAATATTAATCTCCAGGATATTAACGGGGTGTTTTTTT
>NW_008476224.1:0-1423 GCF_000622305.1 Nannospalax galili | reverse complement strand
GGATCACAAGGTAGAGCTCCTCACAATCTATGGCAACTCTAGCATCAATTTCTGCCTCGGTGGTCACCTCCTTCATGGCATACTTGCGGAGCAGGAAGTACACCAAGTCAAGTATTTTTGGTGTTAGGACATAATGCATGTTGGGCAGAAGATATTCCCTCTCCTGTACTTGGTGGCCAGAGGCCTCATCAAGGGGTCTCCCTGCAATGGACCCCATGACAGTGGGTAGAGAGGAGGCTCTCAGAGAATTCTGGGGAGAACTTAGTGTTCCTCCCCCTGATACCTCCCTCCTGGTGGGGGTGGTTGCCTCCTCATCCATAGAGACCTGACCATTATCCAGATCCCTTCCCTCCCATCGGTCCTGAGAGCCATCATGGAGATTGGATTGCTGGCTGTTCTGAGTATGGTGCATTGTGCCTTTCCTTAGGAGCACTAGGCAGGAGAGTGTGCTGCTCACAGGAAAGAGGAGTCACAGACCTGGGAGAGAGAGAAAGAGGAGGTGAGTGGACTCTGACCACAGCTCTTCTGGTTGTGCTCAAAAATGCCTGTTAGAGGATTTTGCTTGGGTGGATCTCCAGAGGCAAAGCACTACTGGAAAGTATTCTCTGAAACAACTTGAAAAAGTGAGAGTAATTAGTTTTCACCAGCTCCCTTCTTGCCTGACCCAAAGCCTCAGTAAATCTCTGTGTCTTTTGAGATGGGTCAAAGTCAGTGCAGGTGCCTCACCTAATACAAGTTCGGAGGTGGCTATGAGTTGTAGCCTGGGTCAGTGCACTATATCTGGGCTAGGATGGAAGAGCAGCCTGATTCTTATCCTGATAAATGACAATCTCTAAACTATTATGATCCCAGTTCCCACCGTATTTACAACAAACACTTTTTTCTGTGACTGGAAAGATTTTGTGAGGGGAGGGAATCCAGCCAAAGTCCCTAGGAATTCGAGCAGCCAACAGGAGGGGAGGGAGGGCTTTGCCCCATGCGTTTTGGTGGTAGACATGTTCAGTTCTTACCTTGAGTGCTGACACACCTGGGATCCTTCTTCTGATGAACCTAGTCAAGGATCCTCTTAGCAGATCCTTCAGGAACCTGACACCAACCACCTGGAAACAAGACAAGATCAGAACATATACCCTGCCAGGACTGGGAGGGTGACAGAAATTTTGGGAAGACTCTGTGGACCCCAAACTGTGCTCTGACTGGAATTTCTTTCACTCATCCCTTGGAGTCTTCCCTGGACCCTTGCAAGGTCCTGAAAATGCTACTTCTCTCCAAGGTCAAACTCTTGGCCTCTTGAGATCCAGACAACTCTCGTAATAGAGCAGGTGCCACATCCATTCACTACACCTTGGAATTTCCAGTGGTGCCCCGATGACATGGGTGTGACTCTGATGACCTTTGGGTTCCCAAACTCCAACTGACGTTG
>NW_008476223.1:0-1422 GCF_000622305.1 Nannospalax galili | reverse complement strand
GCAGGCAATACACGCATACACAAAAAATAAAAATAATAAATAAAATATTTTAAAAAACCTCAGTATTCTTAGTTTTTAACCTTTGTGAGTGTGTGGAGGGTATATGTGTATACATGTTTCTATGTGTAAACACTTGGCTTTCTAATTGTTCTCCACCTTATCTTTTGAGACAGGGTCTCTCACTCAGTAAACCTGGACGTCAATTTGTCTAGATTGGCTGGTCATGAGTTTTGGGAATCCTCCTGTGTTTGCCTCTCCAGTGCTGGGGTTACAGATGCTCAGCACCATTACGTATTTTTTACATGGATACTGGGAATCCAAACTCAGGTCTTTGTGCTTGTGTGGCACTTTACCCACAGAGCCATCTCTCCAGCCTCTGAAATTTTGTATTCTGATTGACATCTCTCCCTGTTGTGTGACACTATTCTTGAAGAGTCACGAATAAATCTCTACTCACCCCAGATAGGGAATAGATGACAGACCAAAGTAAGGATACCACCAAAGTCCAACTTGGTGAATCAGTAAGTTTTATTTAGGTGACTTATAGGAATAAGGAAAGGAGTTTCTTACAGGAACAGAAATGACTCAAAGACAGTCACATCACCCAAAGCCCACCCTCACATGGTGATGGCTCACGAGTCACCAAAAGCCCACTCCACATGGTGATGGCTCATGAAAGCTGGAAACCTGGAGTTCACTGTGCAGGCTGCAGGCAGCTCAACATGTCAGAGGGTGTCTTTTCCAAGCAGCTCCGCTGGTTTTTCCCCTTGTCCAGGTGGCTTGTCTTGTTCAAGGAGTGTCCCTAAGCAGTCCTTACTGATTATATACCCTTGAGGAGGGAGAGAGGGGCCTAGTTTATCTGGTCAGTTCAGAGATTTCCTGAAGCACCTGAGCTGTTCGCTTCCTAAGGCATAATGAGTTTCTCCGCAGGGTGGAATGTTTCATATCGTTTTAGAACATCCACATCTTAAGGGGTTTCCCTCCAAAACTCAGTGTTTTATCTTCGAGGGACTTGCCACACAATACCCGTTGCCTACCCTTGCCTTGTTCGGTTTTAGAACCCATCATGTTACTCATTTTCCATGAGTTCAGTGTCTTTAGATTACACACATGTAAAATCACACAGTACTTGTCTTTCTGTACCTGGATTATTTTCCACTCCTTTTTGTGGGATGATTTTACTGAATATAGAGAGCAGAACTGTCTGCATTAACAGTTGTTTTGTTTTGTTTTGTTTGATTAATCACGTTAAAGATGTTAGTCCTGGGGCTGGAGGGATGGCTCAGTGGCTAAGCATGTTGCACTGCTCTGACAGAGGATGGGAGTTGGTTTCCTAGCACCCATGTTGGACTGCTTACAACGGCCTGTATCTCCAGCTCCAGGGGGATCTGACTCTTCTTGCTTCTGAGGGCACTGCACTTA
>NW_008476222.1:0-1423 GCF_000622305.1 Nannospalax galili | reverse complement strand
TAGTAATTTTGCATAGGAAGCTGTCCCTTCACTACCATTCCTGCTCTGCCTTGGCTGCTGTCTGCACTAGAGATGTCACAGAAATTTTATTGCCCATTTCATACTACTAGACTTATTCATGTTGGAACTGGTCAGTGCTGACAGATGAGGGAAGGAAAATAAAAACCCAACCAGTCCACACACCAATGTCTTCAAGATCGTGTTGTGAACTCTGTCTTTAGGAGGAACCTCCCTGTCCCATCCTGAGTGTTTATTTTTGAGTGATTATCAACCACTCTAGAAAAGTAGCTCTAGACAAGATGATGGACAGGAAACCTGAAATGTCCTTTGCTATTGTCCTGAGCATGCCATCAGAAACATAGATGGATACAACTGTGTCTTTCCACAATAAATTCACAAACTGTGTTGGTTTCATTGGCTGCAATTTATCAAGTGGTCCAGATTTCTCTTGATAGCTGAACTGAGGCAAACACAGTTTCTTTAATTTCAATTTTATGTACTGATATTAACTCTCAGATCATACATTACACATAACACGTAAATATATGTGTGTGTAAATATATAGATTGCAGAATGGCTAGAGAAGGGCTAAAGGGGCCACAACAGGGTTCAAAGAATTTGAAAAGGCCTTACTGGAGGAAGAGGCAGTGAGTTGCTGTGGTGGTCAGAGAAGATGTTAATGAAGCCAGTGGGAGAGCTGCTAGCAGTGTGCAGAACCAAGCCACAGGGCTAAGCTGAACTGTAAGGTTAAATTGAGCTGTAGAGGTGAGGTGTAGGACCATGGAGGCCACAGAGGTGAGGAACAGGCCTGGGTCAAGGCAGACAAATGGATAGACGAACAGATGGCAGTTCAGGAGGGCCATGTCAGCAGTGGGGCCCAAGCAAAGCTGAGGCTCCAGGGACAGTTCAGAGTTCTCCATTTATTTGTCCCTTAACAGGCACAGTGGGTGATCAGTTGACAGGTCTATAGGGCCTCACCATTTCAATGAGGTATCTTCCTCTTTATGGGGTCCAGGTAAGAGTGTTGTACTCGTTTTTAGTGTGGTATGTTGGATAAGTTCTTGGGCCTGTTTTTGCCTATACGGCTTTAATACGCCCATGTGCTCTTATGTTCCCAATTGTTGTGAGGCATTGTTCCTGGAGAGACATGAACAAACATCTACTCATCCTAGAGAGGGAAGTGATAGACCAAAATAACGAGTCCAACTTGATAAAGTGTTGAATTTTATTGGGTTACTTATTTGAATATGGGTTGATGGGTTGCTCATAGGAACAGAAATGACTCAAAGACAGCTGCAACCAAAAGTTCATCCCAGCATGGGTGGCAGCTCATGGAAGTTGGAAACCTGGAGCTCACTGCACAACTTGCAGGCAGTTCAACAGGTTGGATAGTGACTCTTCCAGCCAGCTCAACTGGTTTGAG
>NW_008476221.1:0-1423 GCF_000622305.1 Nannospalax galili | reverse complement strand
AAAAAAAATCCTATCTCATTACTCTTTTAATTTCCATTTAATTTCTCTGATAAGTGGAAGCTGTTCCTTTCCTCCTGTGATTACTGACATTTGTGCTCTTCTTCAGTGAACTGTCTATTTATATCATTTGTCAAATTTTTATTGTTGAATGTTTTCTTCATTGATTCATATGAGGTCATGATAGACTCTGGTTATAAGTTCTGTATGTATTGTGTTGTATATAATATCTCCCAATTGATGCTTTATTTTAACTCTATTTGAGGTACCATTTATCAACAAAAGCATTAAAATTTTGAATTTAAAAATGTGAATCCCCTATTCTGTGATTTCTGGATTTTATGCTTCATTTTCAAAAAATCTTTCCAATATGAAGATTCTAAGAATGGGTTTGTAGTTTCATTTCTTTTTTAGCATCTTTTATCTCAGCATTTTTATGTAACAAGAATTTATTTTTGTATGATACCTGTTATATATCTAAGTTAATTTTTTTTCAAATGAATATTCAGTCTTCTTTAAACTCTATTGAGTAGTCCTTTCTTTGCTAGGAATTTGAAGCACTGTCTTGACAGCAGGAAATATTCCAGCACTAATTATGAATGCTTCTATTAAATTATTTAAAGCATTTAGATCGGCTTCTGCTTCCTTACAATACTATTAATGCTGTCACTGCAGATGAAATTGTCACATATACAAAGCTGTGGCTTCCCTTCCATTCCTGGGGTTCGATCATCTATTTTCCGCAGTCAGTTTGAGTTGCTGTTATAGAATGACTGGGTGACCCGAACAGCAGAAATGGGCTTCTCATAGTTCTAAAGGCTGGAAAGGCTGGTGGTGGGATATCAGTGAGGAAGAGACATTTTCCTGGCCATAGATGACTGCCTCCTTGCTGTGCCCTCCGATGGCACTGAGCCCAGAGAGGAAGTAAGTCTTTTCCTGCCTCCTTATAAGGGCCCTGTCCCCACAGAAGAACTCTGCTGTCCAGCCCAAATGCTTCCCAAAGTCCCCATCTCCAGATACAGTCACCCTGGGAGTCAGAGTTTTAGCATGTGAATTTGGGAGCATAAATACCCAGTCCACAGCATTATTCTTCTGCCTACACTGTATCATTTAAGTAATTATGGGCTTACTACTTGTTAGAGCATCTGCTCAAGCAAATACCTCCTATATTTCTTTTTTTTTAATTTTTTTTTAATTTGGATATTCACCCACTGGCTGGCAGCTGTATTCTTTCCTGTTCTTTAATGACCTCTCTAGACTGCAACATGCTCACCGACTTAAGGACTGCCACCAGCCAGTGCTGTCATTTCCCCTTCCCTCCATAGAACTTCAGAATACTTCGGTCCACTTTCTCCTCTATTTGTGGTCTGCTGGTATTTCTTTTACCTCTCCTGTTTAAGCCCTCATAAGGCAGTTTTCCTAGTTT
>NW_008476220.1:0-1422 GCF_000622305.1 Nannospalax galili | reverse complement strand
CCGCCCCCGGGACTCCGCGCTGCCCCATTGCCCCGGCGCCCGGAGGCTGCACACGTCCCCGGGCGCTGCACACGACCCCGGACGCTGCGCTAACCGGGCCGCGGGGCCCGCAAGCCGGAACCGGCTGCAACTGGCTGAGCCTCCAGGCGGCCGAGGCCTGCGGTGCAACGTGAGCCCGAGCGGCGCCGCCCAGCCCCCCCCTGCCGGCCTTGTGCGAACATGCGTGCGCCCACACATGCATGTGCAGGAGGAAGCCGGGACGGGGGGAGCAGCCCGTCCCACGCATGGACACGCATGCACCGGTCCATGTCCACCACGGCAGCGCGCGGCGCGACGGGGAAAGGTACAGAGACCCGCAGCTCTCCACCGCGCAGAAAACCAAACGCGGCACACGCGGGAGCCCACGTGGGACACGCACGCGGCCCCGGATCCCCGGAAGCTCCACATAGCAGGGGAGGACATCCGGGACACGAGGCAGCTGCGTGGACTGAGCCCCACACGATAGCTGCACGTGTGAGCCCACAGCAGTCAGCACGCACGCGACGTGTGCAAACCGCAGCCAGACGGGGATCCAGTGTGGACGCGGGACACGAGCCGGAACCGGCCTAGCCTAGGTCGGAGATCTCCCGGCTGAGACAAACATGTCATGTGCATATGTGTTCACGCATGTGCACGTGTGTGCATGCCTGCGGAGCTGAGTGTATGGACATGACGTCGTGTACATATGCGTGCATGTCACGTACCTGAATGCACGTGAGCACCTGCAGGTGTCAGCGTAGGGAGATGATGTCATACGCATCTGCACGCCTGCACAGGTGGATGCATGGAGATGCTATACGCACGGGTGTGTGTATACGTTGGTGCGTGCACGTGCAGGTCTGTGAACACCTGCAGATGTGAGAGTGTGGAGAGGATGTCATGCAGATGTGTTCACGTGTGTATATGTATGCACGTCTGCATGCTTGCAGATGCAGATGATGTCATGTGCATATGTGTGCACGCATGCACATGCGGCTGCACACCTTCAGAAGTGGGTGAATGGAGGTGATATCATAGGCATGGGTGTGCACGGCTGGACATGCGTATGTATGCTTGTGCACACATGTGCATGTGTCTGCATGCCTGCAGATGTAAATGTATGGAGTTGGTGCATTTAAATATGTGTGCATGTATGTATACGTGTGTGCGATGATTGTGCATGTCTGCGGATCCCTGCAGGTGTGAGTGTATGAGTTGATGTCATGCAGGTGTGTGCACATGTATATACATGTCTGTACGTGTGTGCATGTGTGCATGCACGCAGATGTGAGTGTATGTGGCGATTTGAGGACTACACGTATGTGCGTTCAGAGTGCCATTCCTCCCACAGGTGACTTTGTGTTCATATGCACGCACATTCACTGGCGTGCATCTATTTACAAA
>NW_008476219.1:0-1418 GCF_000622305.1 Nannospalax galili | reverse complement strand
CCTCTGCCTCCCGAGTGCTGGGATTAAAGGCGTGTACCACCACGCCTGGTGTATGTGGATATTTTTAGCAGTGAATTTTTTTGAATCAAATGAATACTGGGGGAATTTGTGTTTTAGAAGAGCGATCTGCAGGCGTGCTGAAAATACTTCACGGCCTGTGGTTTCTGCTTTCTGGGTCTCACCCCCCAGGTGAGGGCATTTGGTGTGAGGCTACAGGAAAAGAATTCTACAACTACCTGGGGCTTTTTGAGATTTTTACATTATTTTTTCAGTTTCTTGACTCCTTATCAAGCAGCTCAGAAACTGTTCCAGTATATTCCTTCTAGGATCCAGATATCCCCATGAGTTATTGTTTTTATTATTGCCCTCTTCTGTACAGATTTTGAAGGATTACCCACAAGGTTTCTGATCCTTGGCCTCCTTAGCTTCCTTCACTAGTGTGATTTTGGCCACATCATTTGAAGATAAACTTATGTCCACATCCCAGCATCCCTGACTCTTCAATGAGATTCATACAGTATCTGACTCCTAAATTTTCCATGAGGTTAAGTTCATCAAAGTGGCAACTGTTGTTCCCAGCTCACAGAGAGTTTTTGGTGGCTATCAGTAGCATCAGAAGGATTGTTTTAGTTTGTGAGTAACACTGAACAAAAAAAAAATTTCAAAATTATGTGTTGGACTGATAAACCTGACATTGACTCCTGATGGTCATAAAGAGGACCCAGAAGACACTTAAGTAAGAGGACAGGGGGATATAACTCCTATGCCCACTTCTCTATGGAGTCTCCCAGTTTGAAGACATACAACTTAGGCCGCTTGTGAACTGTTTGTACCAGAAGGAATGATTTCACTTTCTAGGACGTCTAGCTGTTACACACTAAATGAAACCTCACTACTTTGAAAATAGTCTGTAAAACAAACTTCATAGTTATCTAGTTTTCTCAATGTCTCCCACCCCAGAGAGGTTTTCTAGAAAGTTCTGTCACTGGTTAATTCTCCCTCAGCATCATTTCTCAGGCTGTCCTTCTTTCCTGTCACATGGGAGACCTTGTATATCCTAACTCCATCATCTAAGATTCATGAAGCGTAACCTCTGTCTCACGAGCAGATTTTCACAAAGACACAAGCTGCTAAATCCAATGATGAGTCGAAGATCACATTCACAAAAGTAGCTCATGGAGAAGGGGTTGGGAATATTTGGTAATAAGTATTTCCTGCTAAAACAAACTAGCCACTTAGTGAGTTAATGTTGGAAAATTATAAACCTTGATTTTCTATGTTATACTCGCAGGCCATACACAGCAACTCAGTAAAAGAAAATTATCAGTAAAGTTGATTTGGTACACAGTTCCTGACCTCAGATTTTAGCTCACTTTATTTATTTATTTATTTATTTATTTATTTATTTATTTATTTAT
>NW_008476218.1:0-1422 GCF_000622305.1 Nannospalax galili | reverse complement strand
TGGGGCTAGAGAGATGGCTCAGAGGTTAAGAGCACTGACTGCTCTTGCAGACGACCTAGGTTCGATTCCTAGGACCCACATGCAGTTAACAACCATCTGTAACTCCAGTTCTGGGGATCCAATGCCTTCTGACCTCCACTGACATTGCATGACATGGGTACAACTACCTACATGCAGACAATACACTCATACACATAAAGTAAAAATAATAAAATAGTAAAAATTTAAAAAAAAAAGAGGACGAGTCATATCTGCCTTTCTAAAAAGACTGGGAGCTTCTAAGCAAGGACCCCAGAATCCACACTCACCCCAGCCTCCTTCCACACCTGCAGGATGGGACATGGAACCAGGTTTGTGGACAGATGGACAGATGGACAGACAGACTGATGGAGGAAGGGTTGTATGCAATAGAAAGTGAACAGACCCAACAAAACCTGAGTTTCCCTCTCCTCCTGCCTGTGTGGCCATGGTAAAGTGACCCAGCCGCTCTGTCTCAGACTGGTTCTCAGAAGAAGTGCGAGGTGAAGACTTGGGTGGCAGTAACCTGATAAGGAAGTGTCCCCAGCAGGTGTGGAGGAAGCAGAGCTGGATCCGCAAGTGAGCTAGGCCTTCAAGGGAGTGCCGCCATCAAGCTGCAGGGACAGGGAGGGGGTGTCAGAGGGGAAGCCACCAACACCAAGGGAGTTGGGGGGGCAGACAGAGGGCCCCAGGGGACCTGAGTGGAGCCCTCCCATAGTTTGTTCTCATTTCCTCTGCTGTAGAATGGGGCGCCCAGCCCAAGTAAGGTCCATGCCTTGAGAACCAGGACCTGAGCACAGAGCCGGGCTCTGGCTGGCTGGGCTGCTGGTGTCACTACGTAGCATAGCTACAAGCTTCTTCAGGCTGGGGCTCTCTGATAAACATCTATCCGATGGATAGGCTGGCTGCCCCATTGGTTAAACCAGCCTGCTGCCCATTTCCTGTACCACCCAAACTGTGGACCAGAGTCTCTTTGTGGAGCTGGGCATGGTGGTGCATCCAAGCATTTCGGAGGCAGAGGCTGGTGAACCTCTGTGAGATGGAGACCAGCTTGGGATGGTCTACATAGCGAGTTCCAGGCCCGGGCGTCTAGCCCCAGCACCTCATAAACTGAGCATGGTGATGTACACTTGTAATCCTAGCACTTGGAAGGTAGAGGCAGGAGGATCAGAAGTCCGAGGTCACTCTTGGCTGCGTGTTGAGCTGGAGGCTAGCCAAGGGTCTTACTCTCCTACCTAGCAATGACCATAAGCACCTGCTCTGTACCAGACATTCTTCCAGGGCCTGAGGGTGCAACTGGGAAAATACAATCCCGCCTGGCTCCAACAGCCCAGTGGGGACAACGAACAGGACACTAAGCCATGTAGGCAGGCAGAGGGCTCAGAGGAGCTGGGGTGGGAGAGA
>NW_008476217.1:0-1422 GCF_000622305.1 Nannospalax galili | reverse complement strand
GCAGAGCATCACCTCCCACCTAACCCCATCATTCCAGGTAGTGTAAACCACTTTTTGAGGATTAAATTCACTGTGCCCTGGAACCGTGAACAGCTCAGGATGGAGAACCTTAGAAGCAACCTGTCAACGCTTAGTTGAGAGACAAAACAGAAGTGAAGATCAAAGACATGACCTGCCCTTTCAAGTTGGAGAGTATTGTGGACGGAGCTAGGATCTGAAACAAGCTACCTCGCTTCCCAGCTGATAATTCCATGAAGTCAAGTGTGTGAACAGGGACGGATATTAGGAGAAATTAGAAGCCTTCCGGTACAGCTGTGGTTTGAACAGATCTGTGCGTCTGTGTTCAATTATACATAACTCAGTAACGTGTTTGCCCTGCAAAGATGAGAACCCGAGTTCAATCCCCAAAACTCACATAAAACAACCAACCAACCAACAAACGAACATGCTGGGCATGGTGGCACACACTTATAATCCCAGTGCTGGGAGGGGATAGAGTCAGGTGGATTCCTGGAGCTCCTTGGTCAGTCAATGTAGCTGAATGTATGAGCTCCAAACCAGAGACCCAATCTAAAAACAAAGGCAGATGGTGCCTGAGAAACAATACCTGAGTTGTCCTCCTGCATCTACATGCATGTGTGCACACGTGCATGTGTACACCTCCTCCCACAGGTGCACTACACAAGAACACACATGCATATACATAGGTATATGCATACACACAGTAAGGTCAATGTAGATCAACATATGTGTCCAGCTCATGAGGTCCTTGGTGAGTGGCCTAGGTTCTCTTCACCACCAGCTTGCAAGCATTGGTTGTCACATGGCTTTTGCACCATGTTTCTTAATTCCCAGCTGAGTGAGCACTGGCTCTGTTGCCGTGGCAGCTGTTCCTATGGCCCTTGCTCTTACCCTCAGGACTGCGTGTCTTTTAAGGTGAAGGTCCAGAGCTTGGTCTGACGACATAGCCTGTTGTTGTGGTCTTCGAGAGACTCATGTAGGATGGAAAGTGTCTCTCCTTGGGTGCAAACCACAGCTGTGGTTTGGGGCCATCTGTGTTCAGTGATGGAAATATGTTAAGTTAGCTGAAAGAGAATTTTTCTGGTCACTTGAATTTGCCTTTTAGTCTTCATTAATCGTTCAGTAATTAAATCACTTAGGTTAACCCATTCTCACTGGCCTTGAAATATTCTGCTGTCCTCTGTTAGGGCCTTCCTGGGCAAAGAGCCCAGGGCCATGGGAAAAGATTCAGTAACCTTAAGCTCCTGCTCTGCGTTGAAGCAGGCAGGAGTGGTTGGGACGTCTGCCCCACACCTGGATTATCAGGCGTCAAACCCTCAACTCTGTGCATGCTTTCATAGATAACAATATACTGAATCTTATTTCAAGCCTAGAAGAACTCTTTCTTATAAGGACATGGCC
>NW_008476216.1:0-1422 GCF_000622305.1 Nannospalax galili | reverse complement strand
CTAGGAATTAATCTTCTGACTCTCAGTAGTGGTCCCTGTCCTCTGTCCAGGGCTGTTCGACAGTTTACCTTCCTAGCATAACCCCTATGTCATCTCAGTAACTGGGCCAGCACTGACTGCGTCTGACTTCAAAATAACTTTTCCTTGCAATTCTCAGGTGCACGTTCCTGTAACAGTTCTTCCTGTTCTGTATCCAGCCTCCACCTGCCTTCTAACTCCGTGACCCTGCCAAAACTTGGAAGCTCATTATTAGACCAGGAGCTGCCTTGCTTTATCCTGAGTTCTATGGATACAGACAGACACTGGCTTCTGTCTCCATGGAGGTCAGACACGGCAAAGGCTCCTTGAGATGCTGGCTGTCGAGGAGAGGCATAATAGTGTTTCATCTGCATGAGTAATTGTTGCCTATGTTATCCAAAGAGATTCTGATTCATATCCGAGACACATTCACAGCTGCCATTACAGAATCTAGTCACCCATCAGCATCCACCACCCCGTTTCCTTAGGGTTGGTTAGAGGAGGGGAGGGTCTGGGCAGAGCAGACCAGAAGGTGAGAAGGTTCTGGCAGAGGGAAAGGCCCTCCTCATCTCTTGTAATCTCTCTCCTCCCTCTGCAGACCAGCCTGTCTTTTCTTCCAGGCCTGCCCTGCTTCTGGAACCATCTCATAATCTTCCTGTCACCGGGGAATGTGTGCCCCAGGTTGTGCAGCAGATGACTTCCAACACGGCTGCCGTCCCTCAGCTGAAACACACCACTACCAGGGCTCTTGCTTGACCACAGATTGACATGTAACCTCCCTTCAGCCTTCTCCCTCTAGCCATGACCCTTCTCCTTCCCTACATGACTTCTCCCCATCTAGAATCACCCTGGTGGTTTTCCTTGGTCATCTGCACCCCCGACCGGAATGGGGAAAGCAGGGAGGGACATACCTGTATACCCACTGTGACCTGCAGAGCCAGGCCAGTGGCCAGCACACAGAAGTTACTGAGTGGTGAGAGCCAAGTTAGGGATCTGAGGACTCGATTACAGTAGCATAAACAAACAGTACTATTGTGTTTGGGGCTGGGTTTTAGTTTCTGGAATCTTCTAGGATGCTTTTATCATTTGAGGCTGGCTCACTCCAACATGGGGGATTAGTAGACACACCTCTTCCCTCAAACATCTTCAGGCACGTGGAGCTGAATGTGGTGCTGGAGAACATCCCGAGGCAGGGGTGACAGGTAGGCCACAGTGGGAGAAAATGAAAAAATAACAAATGGAAACAGACTCTGGGCACTTGGGATCTCCAGTGCCTGCCACTCAGTGTGACCTCATGCTATCTTGTGCAGTACTTTGAAAGTGTGTACAGCCTTTTGATATTATGACATGATTCTGTCATCTATAGAGGCCATACTCAAGAACTGCACAAGTGAGTTATTTTTT
>NW_008476215.1:0-1422 GCF_000622305.1 Nannospalax galili | reverse complement strand
TCAAGAAACTAAACCTCATGAAATATTTTTAAGTGGAAAGGGATTTAATAGTGAGGCAGGTGCTTGCGAAAATGGATCTGAGCAGGGTGTCCAAACATAGTTACTGAAAGAACGCACCATCAAGTGGTGACCTCAGCCATGGTCCATTTTCCATCTATGACCCCAACGTTTTGTTCTTCAAAAACAGTGTAACCATTCTACGACAAGGTCTGAATCATTTAATAACCTTGCTTTGCTCTGGAATAAAGGACAGAATCCTGACTCTAGACTTTCAGACCTTGTGTGTTGTGGATCTGCCTGTCCCATTAATGTTCCTCACACTAGGTTTCTGGATTCCTACAAGTTGGTGTGCTGTTTCTTTTCAGCCCTTTCTAGATCAGTTCCTCAGATCCAGGGCTCATCTTTGTACATACACTGGGTTGACTTATAATCACAGTTGTTTGGTTTGTTATAGTCTATCTCACCTACTTATTCATTTTTACCTTGGAGTTTAGCCACTGGGAGGCTGAAATATTCCTTTTCATCATTTTGTTGTTGCTAGATTTTATACTGTTTTGAGTCTCAGTGATTGGATATAATGTCAGATTATTTTTAATGTACATTTTTACTGAATGTTTGTGCATTTCATTAAAACATCCTAATCATCATTATACCCCTCCCTCATCCATAGCCCACAGGATTTCATGCATTGTCACATATGTTAAGGCCTATCAAATCAAGTTAGTGTACCCAGACATCCCTCAGGACAAGTTCTTCCACTGAGGTCTAGTCAGCCTATCTAGAGTCTCTCCCTCAACCAGCGGTAATCAGCTGCCAGTAATTCTTCGGCTAAGATTGTAGCCTGCTGCCCATTTTCCCAATTCTATGCTGGGTGTTTGTCTGAGTTTGATGGGTCTTGTGTCACCATTGTTGTATGATCATATGAACAAGGTTCCAGGAGCCTTTAATTCTCTGTTTCCTTATGGTCAGGCACCTCCTCCCCTGACTCTTACAATATTTTGCCCCCTCTTCTACAATGGTTTCCGAGCCCTGGTTGGATGGCGTTTAATATAGGAGACATATTCAGGGACCCACACACTGCAGACTCTTATTCTCTACACTTTAGCCACTTGTGGCCTTTTGTGTCCATTGCCATCTGATGTGAGATTTTATAGGTTGGAATGAAATGAAAGTCACTTACCTGCTGTTCAGGTATTTCCCGTGACAAAAGAAGTCATAGGAACTCCTGTTTCACTGTTCTGGGTCTATTAACGAGCTTTGAAGGTGCTGTAGGCCAGTTGGGTAGATGATGCTGGAGAATCTCATCTTTTCCTGTCTGTGAACAAAGTTTTAATTCTGTTTTTAATACCTTTCAGTCTTCATAGTTTATTCTCTAGATTGAAGGTTATTTAGTGTAGAACAACTTCCATATTTAATTCCCTT
>NW_008476214.1:0-1422 GCF_000622305.1 Nannospalax galili | reverse complement strand
GGTGCTGGGAATCAAACCTGGGTCCTCTGCAAGAGCAGTCAGCTCTTAACCACTCCGCCATCTCTCCAGCCCATAACCCATATATTTTATGTAAGTAAATTATCTTAACACTCTCTTATAAGGCCCTAAAATCTTTAGTATGTTTGCTCCTTATTTCAACAGGTTCTGTTTCTGTCTCAGTTTTTTCCTTTAATCTTTCATTCATTTGAATCATTTAAACATATACATTTAATAAACTTTATCCAATTATTCTACCATAGAGAAATATGGAGTCCAATCTGTTTGCTGTTAGCATCTGCTGTCTCTCTTGGTCATTTGCTTCCTTGTACATTTTAATTTTGAACTGTGAGTTGGTGCTGGTGGAGCTTTAGCAAGGGTGACATTTTTGTGGCCTCAGCTGAGAGTGTCGCCTTGCAGAGAAGCTTTATCTTTGCTTTGCTTTGTTCTAAGAGTATTTCCAGTCTAAGACCGGGTTTTAAATTGATTTTTCAGTTTCAGTCTCTTGGATGTCATAGGCAATATAAATTTAAACCACAAACCCTCATAAAGTCAAACCAGAGGTTTAAATTTCTCAGAGGATACATCTTTCTTCATCTAGAAGATACCAGTGTTAGCTGAAATACTGTTCACAAGGTTGCTCTCATTTAAGAACTATTTACCAAATAAGTTTAGCCTATAAATCAGATACAAAAACAGTTTACAACCATTATTTGCATCCTTTTATTTAATTCCCATTATTTCTAATATTGGTTGACTGCCAATACTGTGCTAGCCACTAGGAATATAGGAAGGAATAAAGTGCAGTTTTTTCCAGGAGTTCATAGTCAGAGGTGTTCATAGTGTTGTCACATGGAAATGATCAAAACGAACATGGCCACACAGCCTTTCTCCTCCCTCCACATGCCCTTAGCGGGGATGTGACTGATCCTAGGTATCTTTCTCCTTAAGTTCTGAAACAGTCAGAGTCCTCCAGAATGTACTGTCCCCATCTAAGTCATCACTCATCTTACCTGCTCATCACTTCTGACCTAAGAGAAAAGCCCCAAGCATCTAGTCTTTCCATAAAAGATAAGCAGCTTCTCAGATTAGAGACCACTGGGCATGTTCAGGATGGCGCAGAAATGAGCAGGACCACTAATGACTTCCCTGAGACCCCCAACACCGTCCCAAGTATCCAGCGACACTGACACGGCCTTGACATTTTGTGTTATTGTAATCACTGCATCAGAAATGTGTAAGAAGGAAAAAAAATTACAAGGAAATATGCTTAAACTTTCAGTGAAGCACAATCTAAAACAGCACCCCGATAAACACAGAAACGAAAGAGCCAGCCACGTGTCTCAGCAGGGGAATGTCTGCCTGTCTTTACATTCACCTCCAGAATCAGGCTCGCCCTGACGGATTTCATGTAGATCCCAGGTC
>NW_008476213.1:0-1422 GCF_000622305.1 Nannospalax galili | reverse complement strand
TCTAACAAATAATATAAGGAGAATAGTATTGCTTAGCTGTCCTTTTCTACTTTTAGTTTTAAATACACATGAAAGTGCCAACTCTGTATTCAGCCAGCACTTAAGACAGGGAAGCATGTCACTGCCCATTGTTACCGACACATGCTCCTCACAGGCTTGACTGAATGCCCCTTTGTGCAGGCATAATGTGAAGGACTGTGTGGGATATGGAAGTGAAACAACACACAGTTCCTGTCCTTGCAGCAGAGGACACATTAACTATAACATTAGAATGTGGCAATTCATGCTATGGAAGTTGGCAAAGTAGGATTGTGAAGGAGGCTTTGTCAGAGGGACAGGCCTTCTGGAGAAAGGGGCTTTTGAGCTGGCTTCAAATACTTCCTATAAAAATGCTGTATTATCTACAGCCACTAACCTTTCCTGGGGGCATCACTGTTACTCTTCATCAATTATTTGGTGATGGGAGATGATGAGTGTTTAATGCTTTCCTATGGAACAGACTTTCCCAATGAGCTCAATTAAGTTGTTTCAACCACTTACGTGTAACTAATGATGGTTACATAGTAGAAGGAAATGGCAAAGTTCTCAATACCAGTTGACCTTGAATCTTCTTTCAGACAGATCCTTTAAAGAGATATAGATGGCATACTTTAATATCACATTATCTCCCTGTGAAAAATGATGAGAGGAAATTGCTTGATCCATGTAATGATTTTCACAACTCAGGCCTCAAACCAAGATAATGACTACATAACTAACATAAAATAAGTTGTCCTCAATTACTAAGTAAATACTTAACCATTAGAAATAGAGTTCTAAAACAGACATAAATAACAGAGAAGAAAGGAAATGTAAGCCTAAGAACAATAACTACATTTTAAACTCTCTGAAAGTATAGGCTGCATAGAGAGTTCTAACATTTTTAGATCCTAAAATAGAAAATAATCCTCTTAGGAAAATATTCTTCATTTACGTTATGTAAAAAAATTGATGTGCTATTTTCTTACATTCTCATCAGATTTTGAAGTCTATTGGCAGAATAGAAGAATTATAAAGTCTATGTATCATAGCAGATGGTTTGGGTTTTTTCCAAGTATTCAGTATAAAAGTATACAAAGACGGAGAAGAAAGTCATTCAAACATGAATTAATTTTGCCATAAGAAATATCTAATGAGCATAACATTTAAGTTTCTCCTAAATTCAAAGTTACATGCACATATAAGAATCAAATAGTTCTAAACAAAGTTATGAGAAACACGTTCTCTATCTTCTTCCTGTTCAACTGCTTCCACCTCTTGTAGCCAAGAATTCTGATATTTACTCCATGTCCTAAAGAGCATGCTCACTAGTCCTTGTTTTTGTTCTTCATATTGTGGATGTTACTTTCTTCAATGGAAGCTGAGATTTGATCTTTTTTTTTT
>NW_008476212.1:0-1422 GCF_000622305.1 Nannospalax galili | reverse complement strand
TATCATATATACACATACAGAGATATAAGTGACATTAGTGTTTAGATATCTGAGTATCATTTCATTTATTGGTTTCCTTTAAATTCATCCATGATGATCCATGTTTTGTGACTTTTTACTTTGCTTACTGCACAATATCTATGGAGTAACTAATCATACAAAATTTGATCCATCCATTCTATTACTTATACCCACTTGGTTTATACTGTTTTTGGCTGTTACTACTGTTGGTGTTATAAACATTCATACAAATTGCATTTCTTGTACACTGCATGAGTTTCTTTATGGTAAGTGGTGTTATACTCATAGCACTGAGATTCCTAGCCTTTACCAACAATGCCATATTCCTGTTCTACTCCAATGTCCGCTAGCTGAGTCTAGTCTATTGAAATCTATTTTTAAAAATATCTTTCATTTTACTTGACTGTGAAGCATCTCATTCCGATTGTAATTTGTACTTGATGAATTATGATGTTAAAACACTTGTGAAATATTTATATATTTATACCAATGCTTCTTTCTCTACTGAACTGTTTGCATTTTGGTATTGACCTGTAGAATATTCCTATGATATTCTCTCTGTAGAATAAAAATGCCCTACTGTGCTTTGTGATATTTTAATGCTTCTTTGCTGTAAATTGATATAAAGGTCTTAATTTTAATGAAATAATTTTATTAGGCTCTCACTGAATAGAAATAATTTCAGGGACCTGTTTAGTGAATAATTTCCTAATATTATCAGGGTGCACATGTATGAAACTATCATTAAAACATTAGTTACAATTAACACACACTAACAAAAATGGCAGAACAATAGTGCTCTTTCAGTAATAAAAACTTTGTATTTCAAAGGTTAAAAAATGTTTCTCTATTGTCTTTTAAAGTTTTATCAGTTTATTTCTTTTATTAATCAAAACATGAACTTATTGGCGATATGTTACATAAATATCATATTGTCCTATAACCATTTTACTAAATTTCATCATTTATTTCTTTATTATTGTGTGTGGTATGTGTGGGCATACACATGTTATGACACACATGTGGAGGTCAAAGGACAGCTTGTGGAGTCAGTTCTTTACTTTTACCTTGTGGGTCCTGGGACTGATCTCAGGTCACCAGTCTTGGTGGCAAGCACCTTTTACTCACTAAACAATCTCACCAGTTGTTTCCTTTTAATATTTTTAAAATTACAATAATAATTTTCAGAGTACAGTGCCAGACAGCAGAGACATCCCTTCAAGTTATTGGTCAGAGTAGTCCAAGTGATTCTCAAAATAACACAGGCTATTGCTGGAGCCCTTGGTTATCTCCCAGAACTGAAAGATAAGACTCTGCTGCTGAAGACAGGACATATTTCAGATACAGAACTTGATACAATGGAGCAGGAACTGACCTGAAAGCCTTCTACCTGAAGTCTAA
>NW_008476211.1:0-1409 GCF_000622305.1 Nannospalax galili | reverse complement strand
CCTGGTGAGGATAAGGTAAATAATGAATGTGTTTATCTCTGGGACAAGCACTCAGTTCTTATCCAGCCACACAGAGGATTTGGATTTGGAGAGCCTTTGGGCCAAATACTTATTATGAAATTGTCATTTTATCCCAGTAATAAGAGCCCACTGGATATACTCTGTGGCTATTTAGCCTGTTAATAGTGCTGCTTCCAGACCTCTGGCAATTAGTTATCACACAGCCCATGGCTTTGTAAATGCTGTGATAATTTGTGCCTCTCTCGGAGGTTGGAGGGAGAGATGGGTTGAGAGAAGGTAATCCAGGTGTGCCTGAGGTCTAGTCCCAGGGATGACTGCCTGCTTGCTTTCCAGAAGCACTGGGCAGAGGACATGGGCATCTTTCCCATCACAATCAGGCTTGATAGAGTCACTGTGAAGGAAAGCACATTTCGTCACTTTGTAGAATTAACAATTGATCGATTTGGCTGTGCCTCAGTCCTTTGTAAGCACTCTATGTTTATTCATTATTGTGATTACACAGTGGAAGCAGCCCTGCTTGATGAGGAAAAGCAAGAGGCGAAGACATTTAAATATACTTAAAATTAACGTTTGCACAAATGGTATCTGACGATGTTCTAATTTGATTCAAAAGATTCAGAAATAAGCCTTTATTTGAGCAGGGAGGGGGTCCTGAGGAATCCTGGGTCAGGTGTGTGAAGTTCATTTGTGAGCTTTTTGTGCCACTGAGAAGGAAAAATGAGAAGGTTTAGAACATGTGGGTCCCACGGTTCTCAGGGAGGAGTGGGGACAGAGATGAGCCATCAGCTCTGCCGTCTACACTGGACCTCTCTGCTAAAGCAGCAAGTTCTAGAAAGCTCCATATCAGGGAGAGGTGGCGAGTCAGTGTGTCCTGATATCTCCATGAACAAAGCCTACTAATCATCCCACAAAGTATTAATCAGGAAGGGGAAAGATTCCTCAAATCTGAAAGTTAAGGTCACCCTGAGAGAAAGGACTGGCAGGATTCCTAGAAAACTGTTTCTTCAAGACATTTTGATTCTGAATTTACTCTCTCCACATTTACAAAAGACCCAGGATCCCCAGTGTAAACTCAGATTCTGGTTTGATGTGCAAATATTTCTGAACCACAGCATAAATAGACATGAACTTACAAGCAATTGACTATATCCCTATATGAGTTCACAGTCTTCATTTACTTAGAAGTGAGGCAGGAGGAGGATGTAGGTGGCATTTTGCAAAATGTAAATTGTGGAAGTGGCCAGGGTTTGGAAATCTATTTTATATTAATATTATTGGTCTTTGTGGTATACCTGTTCCCAACTGCAGGATCATTGCCTCACCCCCCCTTTTTTTGAAACCAAGGCTTCTCTCTCTCTCTCTCTCTCTCTCTCTCTCTCTCTCTCTCT
>NW_008476210.1:0-1421 GCF_000622305.1 Nannospalax galili | reverse complement strand
GGGTTTTTTTCCTTTTGATAAACTTAACTTCTACGAGCCTCCATTCCATCTGATACAATCTAAGATGATTTTCAGTCTTCCCCATATGCATACTAAGGCTTTGAGAGCAGGATGGGACCTGTCTTTGATCTTCCTCCCATAGATTAAACACCTCTCTTCTTTCTGCCCATGGTTTCTTGGGTGTGAGGTCACTCTGTGGAATCTAGTGTCTGGGTCCCTGACTTTGGAACTGTTTACCCTACTGTCTATTTCTTGGGGATGTCTCCCAACAAGAACCTCCTTCGTAGAGATGCACAGACTCCACTCTCCAGTCCTTCATTCAATATCACATTGGAATCAGAGAAAAGGCGTTTCTCCAGTTACTTTCCCTTCTGAGGGTTGAGCTCTTGAAAACAAAGTGAGGATTCTTCAGGCTGCCTCTGGCTTCTTCCCTGTGCTAGCTCTACCCTACAGCAGGGCACTGGAGCTTCTGCCAGTTTGAAAGATGAAAACAAAAGGAGAAAGGATCTTGAATTTATTGATCAAATTATATCCTACCTCTTTAGAAATATAAATAATATTTTATTGCAACAGGCTTATAATTTTTATAATAAATTCAGATACTCCTGGACCCCAAAAGAAATATACCTGGTCATTAAAAACAAAAGTGGAATAGCCAAGATGAAATATACCCTGCTAGATTAGTTACCTAGCTAGAAATAGGATCAGATATGCAGCTAAATAAATAGAACCATGGTGGCAAACAGTAGCAGGATAGATTTTGCTCTTTTAGTCAATTGGTTTATTTCCTGAAATGATGACATAAGGAAAAGCTTTGTTCAAGAACTTTTCATAGTTTCCCAAAGGTACTTGATCTTCATGAAATTCAAAAATTGTTGAAAATCTGCTCTGGTTAGCCATAATATGGCATGGGGGTGTTTGTCTAGATCTTGAAAAAAGTATGACAAAATCAAAGGGAAGTGGTGGTGGGTATTTGATTTGTCTTATAAAGACATGATGTATATGTAGCAAGGAGTATGTATCAGAAATGCTCAGCTCAAGAAGGCTTTATACATGTCCACAACCACGTAATTTCCACCCCCCAAGCCAGATTCAAGAATTCCTAGGCCCTGTTCCTGGTGTCCAGTCAGCCCTTCCCAACTAACCTGATGTCCATCAAAACAGACTGTTTTGCCTATTCTTTAATGTCACCTACATGGAATCACACAGTATGTACACTTTCCCTTTGTAGAGCCCTGCGTTAAAGTATTGTGCTTCATTCTTTCATTTAATAATATTTAACAATTCTTAGCAGAATGTGGTGTTGCACACCTTTAATCCCAGCACTCCAGAGACAGAAGCAGAGGCAGGTGGATCACTATGAGATTAAGCTCAGCCTGGTCTACATAGCAAGTTCCAGGCCAGCTGGGGCTATAGGGAGA
>NW_008476209.1:0-1381 GCF_000622305.1 Nannospalax galili | reverse complement strand
GTGTGTGTGTGTGTGTGTGTGTGTGTGTGTGTGTGTGTGTGTGAGATGTAGCCAAAAGAAAGAGGTGGGAAAGGGAAAGCAAAAGGAGGAACATCAGATCCACATCTGAACTCTCAGACAGGCTAGAAGGAGGAGGAGATTCTGTGAACAGATGCTGAACTGCCCTTTTGAGTGGTGACACAAAGAAAGGATAGCAGTCTGAATCTGGCATGAGTCAGTGTCCCAGGCTTATGTGGTCTGCTCATTCTTGAATAAGAATCATCAGGTCTGCTCATTAAAGAAGAAAGAGGTGAGATTGGCTGTGTATGGCCTAAAGCAACATTGTGTTTCTCTGAGGGACACAGGGATAGGGTAAGAATCTGAGCTTTGGTCCTGAGATCTATAAACTTAAATCTTGGCTGTGGAACTGTAATAATGGGCCTCAGTTTCTTCATGTGTGAAATGGAAATATCATATTTACCACATCCTCACATATGATCGATGCTCAAGAGAACAGTATCATTGTGAAAGTCTCTGTGTGGAGTGTCATCTAAGATCATAAGCAATCACAGAGAGAAAAGTTAAGCAACCACAACTCCAATTCACAAAGGATTCATTGCATTTTGAAACCTAAATATTGTTTAAAGAAAACTTAGAAGACATAGCATTAGTGAGATATTTTTATTCAAAATCATGAATTCAACAACATTAATTCAGTGCCACTAGCGTGTATTGAGAAGCTGTATTATGCCAGGTGCTTTGCTGGGCAGCCTGGATATAAAGACAAATGGATGAATGCTTTTCTCAAAGTGTCTAGTAAGCAAGTTAGATAAACTTAAGTTGAAAATGAGTGTTGTGAATGCTATAGTGAAGATGCGTACTCAAAGTAAATTAGGGGTAAAAAACAGCAGTCCATCTGCAAAGGCTTCAAGAGGGCCTTGATTGTCTAGCTGTCTTGAGCGAAGTGGAAGCAGCATCAGCAAAGAGCAGAGGGAGAGCCTCCTAAGCTGGTGTTCTGCCCCTTACAGATAGAGAATGTCACCATTTAATTTTTGAATTTAGATTTTCAATAGTAAATGACTTAAAACCAAGCTTAGGTTGAATCATTTGGGGAACTATAGGCATTGGCTCTTCCTGATTTGACTCTTCTTCACTCACTCTTGCTCGTCGTGGCTTTCAGCGTTTCTAAATTTTGATTAGATCAGATAGTTAACAATAATCAGCATGGCACTGTCAACAACAAAAAATACACAAAGCAAGGATCAGACAAGTGTGACTTCCAAAGAAGTCATTTCTCCCACCACCATTGGCACCGTGGCTTTGCAAGATCTTCCAGGTTGTTCCAATGCCACCATTTTCCAGACAGCAGGAGAGAAGAGGAAGTCCTAGAAAAGTATTTTTT
>NW_008476208.1:0-1422 GCF_000622305.1 Nannospalax galili | reverse complement strand
GAGTCACAATGTGTCTTAGCTGAGACTATCTTCTTAGGTAACTTTGGGTGAAAAAAATCCATTTTTCTCAGAATGCACACTGTAACAATGTCAACAACAGTGGTTTAAAACTGTCATTTTATTATTTTATCTTTCACTTGATACAAATTTTTATGAAACAGCACCATTTATGAACAAGGTATTTCTGAGCCACGTACTTTAAGACTACTTCTACTGAGTTGCCTTTAAGATTTAAGAATGTTTTAGAAGTTACCAGTTGCAAGTAATTTCATTATTGCCAACAAAAATATATGATTTGTCAGATGGCAAGTGTGATTTGGAAACTGTCCCCCAAAGGCCTAGTATCTGTTAAAGAACTAGTATCAGCTGTGGTGGTGCCTCCTCCTCCTCCTCCCCCTTCCCTTTCTCCTCTCTTTTCTCTTCTTGCTTCTCGGCCACCAAAGGTGAGCATACTTCCTCCACCCTTGCTCCTGACATGACGTCCTGCATGATTGCAGTTCCAAAACCACAGGACCAAGTAATCCTGCATTGAAGCCCTCCAAATCATCCCTTTCTTTTTAAGTTGATTATCATTGGGGTTTTGTTGTAGCAATAGAAGCTTACACAGACGTAGATAGAAGAAAAATTTAAAAATACCTCAGGTAAACTGGATAGTAAATCTTTCACTAACTGTTTAAGTAAAATAGTAACCCTGTTTAGCTAGATAGTCAAAATGTTATAGAAGTTTCTGGGAGACAGGAGATGAGAAAATTTCAGAACAAAATGTGAACCCTGAACAGTAAAGGCAGTACTGAGTTTCATGCATTGAATTCTTAGCTACATTGAGATGGTGCTCATCCCCATCTCGGTAAACTCCATATGATGGAACTGAGTCATTGTGGAAAGAACTTCTCTCTTCTCCCTTCTGTGCCTTGTTTTGGCAGTTGTCACCCAGATCCACCACAATAACATTTCTCCGATTATTTCCATACTCCTTGACACTTGGAATAATCCATTAAAAAGTAGTAAGTGATGTGCTGTGTTTCTGAAACATCTATTACTCCTTTTTTATATGTGGGATTGAGTCCAGAGTATCATACGTGCTAGATGGGCACTCTACCACTGAGCTATATCTACAGCCTTTCATGTTGTTTTGGAAGTGTAGAGGACAACTCTTGAAGCTAATCAGATTGGGGAACAAATTTCTATTGACTTACAGCCATTCTTCAATTGAAACTAAGTGTGGTCCAAAGAAAGACTTTGAGGTCACAGGAACGGAGTTGGAGTGAATGTTTCCCTTCTTGTGTCTAACAGTGACCAGACTTAGCACCAAGGAATTATTGTTGTATAGGTTCTAATTGTTTTAATTCCAAAGGCTGGATTAGTTTAGAAAGAGAATGTGTAGAAAATGTCTACTTATGGCTTTGTTGAGTGATGAGCCTT
>NW_008476207.1:0-1422 GCF_000622305.1 Nannospalax galili | reverse complement strand
TGCCTGCTGGGAAGGGCTACAGACAGACAAGAAGACCAACAGGTAATTCTTAGATGTGACCCTACAACCCCAGCACCGTAACTGTGAACCAGCACAGCCCAG
Organism: Nannospalax galili; assembly: GCF_000622305.1. Lineage (NCBI taxonomy): Eukaryota > Metazoa > Chordata > Mammalia > Rodentia > Spalacidae > Nannospalax > Nannospalax galili. Next base: position 1,320 of record NW_008476207.1, on the reverse strand, counting down.
GGATGCGGCTGGCTGGTGGCGTTTCCCAGGAAGGCTTTCTGGGAACACATTGTCTCTAGAGCTGCTGTCCTCCATACCCAGCTCAGTTTTTATACTAACCATATTCAAAGCACTGTCCACAGCTGTTTCCTGGAAGGCCCATTCCAGGGGTGGGTGCTCGTGGAACATCTCCAGGGCCACCTCCAGGCCCCTGTGGAGCAAATCGGTGGGTTCAGTCCCACCCCAACCCACTGTGCCCAGCCATAGGGCCAGTGAGATCAGCAGGTACTTCATGGTTTCACCTCAGTCCTCAGGTCCTGCAAGGAAGGTGTGTGCTCTTCAGGTCTCTGAGCCACTGGAGAGCTACCTCTTCCTCTGCCCTACTCAACAGGTAGAGGTGGAGAAAAGAAGTCTCCCCTGGTGTCCACCCAGGGCCCTCCAACATGCCAGCACTGTTTCCTGGGGTCTTCAAATCTGAGAGTTCCTTGCCACCATCCCAGGAAGCAGTCCTGCTGGCCACGGCCAGTGGAGCATCTTTTCTGCCCATCGTGCAACCCTTTGGTCTTGTCACCTTCATCCCACCCCCTAGCCCCTCTCGATTACCTGGAAAATATCAAGTCTGTTGCTGTAGCAAGGGCTTTCCCCCTGTGGTGTGAGGATTAGCTCCTTAAGTACAGGGTAGCTATGGTCAGGCTGTCTCTCCGGTGACTGTTTCCTCTTAAATCTTTCTCCTTTGTTTCTGCCCCCTGAAGCTCTACTTTTCCTCCCTGACCCTTTCCTAGAGTCTGGAATTTCCAGGTTCCCATAGGTCATGTAAGGCTCTTCTCATTCCAGGCCCTGGCCAAAGGCATGGGTGTAACAGGGACATGAGGTAGAAGAGAACATGTGACAGAGCCCAGGGTGGGTGGAAAGGCAGGATGCTTAAGCCTCTCAGCACTCAGGCTGGTGCTGTTGTCAGACCTACCGAGGTCCCCAGGAATGGGTGCCCCTACACCCCAAACTAGCCCTGGGTTCTGTAGCATCCGACAGATCCTCCCTCCTTTTCCTAATTTCCCTGTACCCTCAGTGTTATAATTTCTTAAGCTCTTAACCATGATTGGGGTCACTTAGGGGGTGACATTCTGCAGAACCCTGCTTGGACAGGCAGTCTTGGGGCAAGGCAGATGCAGATGGGGAAACTGAGGCCCCTTCAGTAGAAAGGTACCAGGTGGTTTGTTGCTTTACCTAATTCTTACCCTTTGTGGCTAGTAAGGTGACTGGTATGTCCTTGTGGTGGTCCAGCTTTCTTCCTGGTGGTTGTCTCCTATCACATTTTTCCTGGGTCTTTGGGGGTCTATCCTC
>NW_008476206.1:0-1421 GCF_000622305.1 Nannospalax galili | reverse complement strand
TTTTTTTAAAGGTCCTATATCCTTACCTCTCAGGAGTTATTATATTAGAAAAACTAATAGCAGACTACATGTTCTAATCTTAAGGAAACAATTGTACATTTTTTCCACAAGAACTAAATTTTAAAGTTTTGTGCTTTGTTTTTATGAGGTTTCTTTATTACTTTATTTTATGTGTACAAGTGTATTGCCTACATGTATGTGAGGGTACCCAGGTGGTGCAATGCTGCGGAGGTTAGAAGAGGGTGTTGGATTCCCCTGGAACTGGAGTTAAGGATGGTTGTTAACCGCCATGTGGGTACTGGGAATCGAACCCAGGTCTTCTACAAGAACTGTCAGTGCTCTTAACTGCTGATTCATTTCTCAAGCCCTGTTTTAATGTTTTTATATCTATTTCAGGTCAATTATCTCCATAGCCACTTACCATCCAAAACATCTTGTACCCTCCCAGTGTGGAAGTCAGTGATTTGTGAAATCAAACAATTTTTCTTCTTTCAGTTTATCTTGTCTATTCCCCTGCCCACTGGGGTTGTCCACCCCTATTGTGCCTCACCTAATGAATGCTGGCTCCGATGTAGCAGGTATCTGACAAGAGTATGGCCACTGTTAATTTGGAAGACTACCCAAGGTGAAGAAAAAATTCAAATTCTCCTCTATCTAGTCATGAAACTATTGGACAATAATAGATTTGTAAATGCGCTGCTTTTCATTCTAAGAAAAGGTACTAACTTCTGTCTCTTCATTCTACTTAAAATATTTTTTCCTACAAAATATCCCTTTGATTTTGACCAATGGAAGTTGTTTGCCAAAAACAATATACTTAGGAAACAGAAAAAGATAAAATGCAAGTGAATTTGCAGTTTGAGAGACTATAGAAGTCCTATCTTTGAAGAAGGTGAGAATCTTGCATGTGAATCTACAAGCAGAACTGCAGAAATACTCATTGATTATTCTGATAAATAAAAATACCTGCAGGTAGTGACTTCTGCACACTCAGGGAAAGACACACAATGTTCTTTGGGATTCTTCCTATGCTTGAGTTCTACCAAACTGAACATACTGATTCCATAGGAAGGTGGTTGCTTCTGTAATAGGGGCCAAATTTGATGAGGCTGAGAAGTGAGTTCTGTTCTTCTAATATGTTATTATTTATTCTTGGATGGGTGTGTATGTCTGTATTAGAGCAACTGCTTAGCATGTGTGTGGCCCTATGCTCAGTACCTACTACTGAAAAACAACCATTCTTTCAGTTCTGTGTACATGAAAATTGGGGAATTTACTAAAATAATTGTGCTCAGCATATCAAAAATATATGAGTTCACCCTTGAGGTTAACAATCAGGGGAACAACCTGGACATCAGGATATTTTAAGATTTACTTTTTAATTATGTGCATGTGTTGGGTATGTGTGTGAGTATGCAGAT
>NW_008476205.1:0-1422 GCF_000622305.1 Nannospalax galili | reverse complement strand
GGGGAGGGGGTCCTTCCAATCATCAATGAGCATGTGAGGCCAGGCGACGTTTCGAGCTGGCATTCTGTCCCAGATGACAAGAGTGGTTGGGCATGACAACCACACTTCGCCTTCTCAGACCAACAGAGTAAGTAACGAACCACATTCTATTACTAATTGCTTTAACTCTGTGTCAGTAAAAGGCTGTTCTGTGTGGCCCAAAATTCAGGACAGGTATTTGACATAAGAGATAATTGGCAAAGTTCATCACCGTGAGTTTACCTGTGGGGGATCATCTTGATTGCATTGATTGCACTGAGAGACCCGCCCATTGTGGGTGGCACCATTCCCTGGCTGGGGTCCTGGACTGAGTAAGTGGAGGAAGGGAGCTGAGCAGCAGCAGCATTCATGGAGCTCTGACTGTGGCTGTGAGTCAACCAGCTGCTTCGAGCTCCTGACTCCAGGCTTCCCCGCCACGATGAACCGCACCCTTGAACTGTGAGCCAGAATAAACCCTTTCTTCCTTAAGTTGCTTTTGTCAGAGTATTTTATCACCACAACAGAAAAAGAAACGAAGGTACAGGGTCTCTCTACGTAGTTGAGGCTGGCCTCAAATTCACTGTGTAGCCCAGGCTGGTCTCAAATTTGTGATTTTCCTCCCTCAGCCTCCTACCCCAGTACTGGGATTACAGGTGTACTCTTTAGCTCTGTGGCCAGCTTACTCAAAGCCCCTGCTGAGGATTCATCCCTAGCCTAAGAGTTATAACTCCAAGTGGATTTCTGGTCATTTTTAACAAGTAATGACAGGTGGATTGAGAACTGGCTATTGAAAGACAGACATCGGAAAGTTTGAAGTGACCCCCTGAGAATCTGCCTCCTCTCCCTAACTCCTTGCTCACCTGAGCATATTGACAGCCACTCTGGGAAAACCTCAGTAGTTGCTAGCTGCTTGGAGAATTTACAGGACAGGGCCAGGTGCACAGGAGGCTGATCTACTATGATAAAGGTGGCCTTTATCACCATGCTGGTGAGGTAGGGGTGGGTGAATTTAGGGGTGTCATTCACCAATCCAGCCATAGTTTTACTCTAAAAGTCACAGTGTTCTGACTTGGCACAGTGCCCCATCCATCTGACATCCTCACCTGGCCTGTCTTCCATGTAGTCCTCAAGGTGCCTCTGTGAGTCCCTTAGGGTGGGCAGGAGGAGACCAGGGTTGCCTTGGTAACCATCTTGAGCCTCAATATCATTTCTGTTGCTGGGATAGAATACTCTGAGGAAAGCAACTTAAGAGGAGAAAGGGTGACTGGGCATGGAGGTGTGTGTCTTTAGTCCCAGCACTCGGGAGGCAGAGACAGATGGGTCTCTGTGAGTTCAAGACCAGCCTGGTCTACAAAGTGAGTTCTAGCCCAGCTGGGGCTAAAGAGAGACCCTGTCTCAAAAAGA
>NW_008476204.1:0-1422 GCF_000622305.1 Nannospalax galili | reverse complement strand
GAGGAGGCCAGAAGAAGGCCCTGAAGCTGGAGTTACAGGTGGTTGTGAACTGCCCCATGTGGGTGCTGGGAAGAGAACTGCAGAGCTCTAAAGAGTAGCTCATGCTCTCAACCCCTGAGCCATCTGAAGGTTCAGCATATCTGTTCTTTAAACAACACACTTTTCTTTCAACTGTTGTTGAGTTCCTTTGTCATTGGGAAACACTCCACTTTAACAATATTCCTTCTGTAAGGAGACTTTGCTATGGTTTGGCTATTGAATGTTCCCCCCAAAAAGGCTTGGTTCCCAGTGTCATGGTTCTGGGAGGTAGGACTTAGGGGGAAGTCTTAGGATTGTTAGGGTGGGACCCTGGCCCTTCCTTTTCTCCTATTTTGCTTCGCAGCTACAACGTGGGTGCTTTGGCTCTCCCACATGCTCCTGCCATGATGTGTTGTCTTAACACAGGCCCAACTGTGACAAGGCCAAGTGATCACAGACCCCCAAACTGTGGGCCAAAATGAACCTTTTCTCTTCAGAGGTTAATTACCTCAGACTTGTTTACAATGGTAGAAAACTGATTCAGAGGCATCTACAATGGAGTAAGACACTGCACATGTGAATTCCATGTTATTTGGTTGCTTGTTTCCTATACGGATGTTTAGAATCAGAAAGAAGCTGGGCATGTCAACTTACCCCTAAAATCCCAGGAGGTTAAGACCCGAGGATTGCTGGAGAGTTGGAGGCCAGCCTGGGCTACAGAGTGAGACCTTGTCTAAAAAAGAAACATAATAAAAAATAAAGAGTCAGATTAGGGAATGCTTATAAACAAAGTTTAATGCTATTTTTCTTTTTAAAAAAACATGCTTCACTGGGGGCTGGAGAGATGGTTCCGTGGTTAAGAAAACTTGCTGCTCTTTCAAAAGACATGAAAAATAAAAGCACCATGTGCATCATTATCATGCCCCCTGGAGCAGACAACCTGGATTAATACTCATCCTGCCAGGCTTACAGTTTTGTGAGTTTAGCAAGCCGTCTTGGGTTCCCTTTGACTCAGTTTCATCATCTGTAAAGTGGGAATGGTAACAGAATCTGCACCTTCCAGAGCTCCTCCCTCAGAATGAAGCTTCCGTTTCTTCAGTGGGACCTGGCTGGATAACGAACCTTTTACTGGTTCTTTTCCTTTCCCTTTGGTTATCTTCCTTTCCCTTATGGTTGGCCACTCCTCCATCCAGGCCTCCTCTCCCATCCCAATCCAGCCTCCTCTGCCACCCCAATGAGCTACTTACACGCACAGGGGGAGCTTCTGACCAAGCTCCAACTAAGACATCCTCAATTGCCTACGGAACCTGATTAAGGTTGCACCCATTTTTACTGATGAGAAAATTAAAGCTCAGATTAATATCATGCTTCATGGTTGGGGTTTTTTTTTTTTTTTTTTTTTGT
>NW_008476203.1:0-1422 GCF_000622305.1 Nannospalax galili | reverse complement strand
AGGAATCTTCCCTTCAGGATTACGCTGCATCTTGAGCTTCACCAGGCTGGAGGGATGGACAGCAGCCCATCAGTCTTAGGGCTGGCAAGCCAACCCCATGGGCTGGGGCCAGGGGAGCAGGCACTTACATCTTGTCTAGGAAAGTGCTGCGGGAAGCATTGACTGTCATCGGGTGCTTGGCCAGGGCCAGTACATCCTCAGCCCAATCCTGCAGGACCACAGACCAGCAGTCAAACTCCTGACCACAGGTGTCCCTGAGTCCCCTCAGCCCAGGCCTATGACTCTCAGGAAGCTCAGGCTGCCCCAGGTGCCAGGACTCCGCCCAGGTGTTCCCTATGCACCTTGCCCACGTTTTCCTTGTAAGAGACAAAGTTGTGGAAGGTAAGGTCCACCATGTCAGGGCCGGACACAACCGTGAGTGCCTTCAGCAGAAAGTGGTCATCTGGAAAATCCATGTTGAAGACCTCACGGAGTTTCTGGCTCTGTAGGAAGCAGTAGCATAGTAAGAGTCAGAACCATGCTCTCAGTTTTGCCCAAAATGGCCCTCCCATCCCTCCCCATCAGCCACTTGAACTACAGGCCACTAGGGCAGAATGCCATGTCTATCTTAGGAGCCATGGGCCTCAGCATCTCCCTGCCCCTGGCTTTATCAGGTGGCATGGGGAGGGGAGGCATACAGGAAGAGACTGGCTAAGGCATTAGTGCCTGGAAGTCCTGGGTATTTTGTTTTCTCCTTTTGTCTGAAGCTAGATCTTAGCGCCCAGCTCCGAATCCTGCTTCCCATCAATCCCTTAAATTTTCTTACCAGTATTAAGCAAATGTATGCAAACCAGTCAATGAGGGATGGGGAGTGAGGGGTAAAATCAACACCTCCCAGACAGTCTGGGATAGCTAGGGGCAGAAGTTGGCCCCTCCTCCCACCCCCTTGTCATCTCAGCTCACTATGCCCAGTCCCATAATCAGAACCCAGGCAAGCTCAGCAGCAGCCACAGCACCCCTTCTTTGGCCTGAATAGTCTCCTTGCTGCCTAGCAGCCCAGAAACTGTCCCCCTTGTTCCATAGATAGGTTTCTCATCCCCCCACAGAGGCTTGTTCCTTTCCCTATGGAACTGGTAGCTTCCTTGATCCTAGGCTGCTTCTGGGCCCACCTACCTTGGGCATCTTGGCAAACTTGCCAAAGCGGGTGTCTCGGATGTTAGTGATATCCAGAAACTCCATCTCCTGGTGGCAGTTCCCAATGGGAGAGAGGGACATAAAGGTCAGGTTGAGAATGGAAAGAGGGGAGCAAAGAGCTTCCACACCCCTTCAAATCTAGCCAGCTCTAGATGCCAAGACTGTCCAAGATTACCTGGACCCTTCCCTTTCTACTGATCAGTTCCTCCCTATTTGTGGGGATCCTCTTCTCTTCTTCTTGCCCCCCCC
>NW_008476202.1:0-1420 GCF_000622305.1 Nannospalax galili | reverse complement strand
TGCCTCTGCCTCCCAACTGCTGGGACTACAGGCGTGCGCCACCACACCCGGCTTAGACAGTATTCCTTATGCAACATATCAAATGGACCTTTGAGCTGCCCATTCATTTGTCTGTGTTAACTGCTTCAAATGGCCACATGCTTTATCTCAGTCCTTATACTTGTACAGACACAGATGAACCCAGCCACCACTCCCTTCTGCTTCTCTGAGTAAGTTTCCTGTGACTGTCATTTAGATTTCTTTAGCATGCACTATGAGTACTGAGTGGGAACACATGAAGCCTGGAGTGCACACTTTTGTAGGGTACACACATACTCTATAGCCCAGTTTTGAGAACCCAGCTGTGGTCACCAAGTACCCAAGCCCAAAGCGGATAGTCTGCTGCATGTCAAACCGATGATGGGTCATGCCTCCAAAGACGACGCAGGGACACTGGTAAGTTCGCAATGGTCTCTCCTCCCAAATCCTGCTTTAGCTCAGCTCCTGTGCCTCAGTCCAGCACTCTTAATTATCTTGCTTTTCTGTAACATTATACACAACACTGTCAGGTGCTGAGTGACTTCACTGAACAGTACAACTGATGCCTACGGAGCAGAGCAGGAGAGCAGTGCTGGGAAGAAACTCACTGCAGATGGGACTGTGCCCTCCCAAACACCTGGCCAAGGTAATGTCTCTGTCTCACTAAGTACCCTTTAATTGGAATTACAAAGACAATTAGCTCTCTAATGAGTTAGCAAGGGAGGTAAGAATGCAAAAGAAAACACTGCCGCACCAGGTGACGCCTGCAAATGCCAAAAAAGAGTCACTCTTGACAGAAGTATTTCCAAAAGACATTTTAAAATTTTTCGGTTTATTTATTTTTATTTTATGTGTATGAGTGTTCTGCCTGCATGTATGTTAAGTCTACCCATGCATGTAATGCCCACAGAAGCCAGAATAGGACAGCAGATCCCCCTGGAACTGGAGTTAAGGATGGTTGTTAACCAACATGTGGTTCCTGGGAACCAAACTCAGGTCCCCTGCAAGAGCAACCAGTGCTCTTAACTGCTGAGCCATTTCTCCCATCCCCATTTTGAGTTTTCATACTAAAGCATGTAGACATTACTGCTTTATGTGAGCCAGCACAATCTAACTTTGTTACCTTGCCTGTGAAGGTTGACAGTCCTGATCATAAGTCTCAACAATCTGTTACCAACTGAGCAGATTCTTACCTTTAGAAATAGGGATTGACTCTTCTACCTAAAAGTATCCATCTTAGGAAAAACAGATCTCTTTAACAGAAAATAACCTGTGCTTGCTTAAAACAGAAGTGTTGCTAAGATGAGTCAAGGAAGACTGTGTCTTAAGGATAGCTCTGGCAGAGAACCTACAAAGAAAGGGCCTACTGTGTTTTCACACTTCACAAAGAAAGGCGTTTGGA
>NW_008476201.1:0-1421 GCF_000622305.1 Nannospalax galili | reverse complement strand
CCACAAGCCAGAATTAGCCTTTCCTTGAGGTGCACTGTCAGGTGTTTTGTCACACCAATGAGAAAAGTAACACAGAGAGAAGAGTGGGGCTTTTTGTGTTTAAATCTCCTCATGAAGTTCTTGGGCTTTTGGATATAGTTTGAAGGAGGAATGTGGAAGTTTGGAACTGTGGCCTAAAGAATCCTTAGAGTGCTGTAAGCAGAGCCTAATGGGCCATTCTGGTTGGAGCTTGGCAGATAAGGATGCTGAGAGAAATGCAGGCAGTGGAGGCCTGAGGTGTCCCAGGGGAACAGGACTCCATTGGTAGGTGCGCTGGAAACCATTGATGTTAGCATTCTGGCAAAGAATTTGGCTTCATTCTGCCTGTGTCTTGAGAACATAAGTGAAGCTGAATTCAAAATAGTGGTCCCAGTTTTTCAGCAGAGATTCCAAACAGTGTACGTTCAGGCTGTGGCACAGCTGTTGCTCACTGCTGTTATCAGATCTACAGAGAAAGCCTAAAGATACGATAAATGTGAACTTTGGTAAGGAAAAGAATGTATGAAATCTAATCTTGCAGATAAAGAAGGCACAAGAAAAACACCTGTAATTGTTAAATGGATCAGCAACATTAAAGAGAAACCCACTCTCTTCAGTGGGACAGTAGGAAAGATGTCTTTAAGGACAAGACACCAGGCATTGAAGTTTCCAACTTGTAAAAATACAAATTCATTTGAAAGGAAGAGCCAGAACTGAGAATGGTGCTGAAGGGGTTCCCTGGTCAAAAACCACCAAGTAAGGGAGGATCTTCTCCAGAGTCAGCACAGAGGCCATTGCAAACTACAACTGTCATCTGAGAATCCAGTCCACATCTCAAGCCAGCAATAGAACTTGACAGCAGCGTCTACATGGTACTAGTTTTACAGGCGTGAATGATTTTAGAACTGAGGTTCCAAATAGTTATGTGGCAGGGTTGGATTCCCTGCAAGAAGGCTGACAGAAGCCATTGCACACAGCTGTGAAGTGAAGCCTAGGTTACAGTGGAGACCCCAGGATATTGGAGATGCCAGGACCATTGGACATCCACTGAGGAAAGTGGCAGCCACAAAGTGCAGCTAGGGATTGGAGTGGGAGTGTCATATGTACCATAGACTGCAGAGCTGGAGGGGTGGGGCTGCATAAGGCCAGGAAACCCAGATGAGTGTACTTTAACAGTGTCCTGGGCCTTATCTGTTATCAGGTACCACAAGAATATATTGGTTTGTTCTGTTATTAGTTTCTTGTTTATCAGTTGCTAATGGAAGATCAGCAAAGTTACAGAGGCCTATGTTATTGTGCAACAGTTCCAGGCATGACACGGCTACTACTGCCTTGAAATCAGAAGCTGTGATTACCAGACTGAACCTATTAATATTTCTACATAAAAAGAGTTGGAGTGGGGG
>NW_008476200.1:0-1421 GCF_000622305.1 Nannospalax galili | reverse complement strand
GCAGTATTGAGTACCCAAAGGAGTAAAAAGTACAAGTTTGGATGAAATGCTAGGATGATACTGAACTCTTCTAGGTTAATAATGTTGGGCTATGGAGAAAAACAGAGTAAAATATAAATATTATTATGTCTGAATGTGAAGCAAAACACAAGCAGTCTAAAGGGATAATTTTTGTGCAAGGAGGTAAAAATATGAGGCAGAAAGTAGTAATTATGAGCTAAGAGCAAACACTTTGGGCTCCAAAATACAAAAGACTTGGGTGACATCAGTAAGGTGTGTCCCCAGGAAGCTAGAGGACCTTCTTTCTCCACAGAAGCACTGCATTAGCAGTGCATGGCCAGAACACCTCCACTGGATGTCTAGCAACTAGCTGAAGAGTTTCAGTTCCAGCCCATTTTAAAGCCAAGAAGAGAATACAAAGGTATCTCTTATTCCAAGCAAGTTTACACTCATGATTAACCATCATGATACCGTAAAAATGGCCAAGCATGTTACTATTATAACGTTAGTTATGTCACTATCATAAAGATTAAAATAAAACCTCAGTGAGAAAAGTGTCCTAGTTTGTAGTTCTGCATGTGAGGAGCCTGAAGTTTCCAACTGATCCTAACAACAAGCACAAAGATGAACAAACTGAGAACCCAGCAGCTCTTCTAGGCTGTGAAAGAGAAGTGAGGACATGGGACAAAGAAGTGGCCCCAACCCTGGAGAGACAGGCAAGGGAGGGCAGGAAGTGAAGACTCATGGGAGCAGAGATTCAGGCTCTGCTCTCCCTCTAAGGGAGCCAGGACAGAAGCAGAAAACCTCAACTCTGATTAACAGTGGTGTAGATTCATTGTGGTTAACTTTACAGCTACAACCCACAGTTTGTGAGACTGGTTCCCAGGAGCTTGACCACAATCTCACAGTAAGCATCGAAGAACAATCCCCTATTTAGCAGGAAAGAGGAAAACATATCTTGAAAAATATGACGGACCATTTTGCCTTTCCTAACTAAAAGGCCTGCTCTAAAAATAGATTGTTAAATAGATAGTAGATAGATAATAAATATTTAAAATAAACTAAACAACTGGGGTTTTATTATAGTCAAACTGACTCAGAGGACAGGAAATGCATAACTCTAGTCAGCTCCAGCTTTCCACATGGGAGAAGGAAAATGTTGCCTTCAGTCTACCCTTCCTTTCTAGATTGGGGAGGAGAAATGACCAACTTCTACTCTAGCAGCTGTAGAACCAACCAACTTCTACCCAAGCAGAGAGGAAATCCATGAAGAAACACTTGTGAGTTCACAGTCAAGAGACATAAGGTCACTAACACCCCGAGACCTTCTGACACTTCCCTGTCCCTCGACACTACTGTAGTAAAGGTCTAATTATAGCAGTTCCGGTAGATCATTTCTGGGTATAAGCATAGCAAAATGC
>NW_008476199.1:0-1421 GCF_000622305.1 Nannospalax galili | reverse complement strand
GTTTTTTTTTTTTTTTTTTTTTTTGGTTTATGGTTTTTTTGAGATAGGGTCTCCCTATAGCCCCAGCAGGCCTGTGGACCAGGCTGGCCTCAATCTGACAGAGTTCCACCTGCCTCTGCCTCACAAGTACTAGGATTAAAGGAGTGTGCTACCATGCCTGGCAACTAAGTTCATTTGTAAAACTTACTTTTATCTTCATTCACTTGACTAAATTTTCTTTGTGTGTTTATGGTGCATGTGGTATATGTATGTTTTCTTGTTTGTGCATGTGTAGATGCACATGTAGATGCACATGTGTGCATATGGAGGCCAGAGGTAGACGTTGGATGTCTTCCTCCATTACTCTCCACATTCTTTTTCAAGATGGGGTCTCTCACTGAACCTGGACTTCACTGATTCAGCCAGACTGTCTGAGTTCTAGGAATCCATCTGCCACTGCCTTCCCTGATCTAGGGCTACAAATGCAGGCCTCTGTGCCTGGCTTTGTATATAGGCGCTAGAGAACAGAACTCAGATCCTTACGTTTGCACATCAGGTCCTTTACTGACTGAACCATCTTCCCAGGCCCTAAATAACAGTTTATATAATAACCTGTCTCGATAAAAAATTTCACCATAAAGCATATGAGAAAAGATGAAGCAAGGCTATGGATAAAGAAAATCGGCTAAAAGAAGACATGTTAGTGGGACCAGATATTGATAAAGGAGAGCCCTCCCTTCTCCCTCTTCCACCCCAGGAAGAACCTTCCAAGATTCACTCTGATGAAAGTACTGTCAGTCCAAGGTGATCTAAAATATGACTTCACTACCAAATGCTCAAGGCTGTAATTCCTTTTTTGGAGCTGACTATTTATCTTAGTTCTTCTTATTCTAAATCACTAGATATCCCTTTGCCGCCTCCAAGGGCATCCCTGCAAATATGGAAAATAGAGTCAGTCCAATTGAGCTTTTAGACAGCAATTTCAGCTACACATGCAATTGGAATGGTGGAAAAATCAATAAAGACCTTAACACGCGAGGGGAGGGTAAGTTAAGGTTGTTTTCAACCACAGTGATAAGCTAACTGGTTGATGAAATAATTAAATTATATGTAAACCAAATACCCTGTGGAGAGAGGAGGAAAAACAAAATATTTCTTTCTTGCTAGAACCTCAGAGGATTACCAGGATTGGAGGAAAGCCAGCACTCAAGCGATGAAACAACCTTCCACTGAGCAACATTTTCCTAAAAATAAAAGCACCATGAGGAACACGCAGGGAAAATTGTGCTTGTGGCTAAAACTCAACCTCCTTATATATACTATGTTTTCTGCCTGATGTGTGCAGAACCATTTAATGAGCTTGATCCACCAAAACTGCATCCTGTCAATAAAGCAGATCCCAGGAGGACCTGATTGACAGGAATTGCTCTGTTTCAGATCCT
>NW_008476198.1:0-1421 GCF_000622305.1 Nannospalax galili | reverse complement strand
CCATTTTGGTTTTGGAGGCAGACTCTCTGACTGGGAGCTAGGGCTCACTGGTTTTACTAGGCTGGCTAGCCAGTAAGTCACAGGGACTCACTGATCTCTGCCTTCCAGCACTGGGATGACGTGTGCATGCTACCATGCCTGTCTGCCTTTTCTTGTGGATTTTGGGGATTGAAGTTGGGTCCTCATGCTTGCAAGGCAATCACTTTATCAACCAACTCAGCCATCTTCCCAGCCCCATTTTTTCCCCCTTTTGAGACAGGGTCTCATGAAATCTAGGCTGGCCTGGACCTTCTTCTGTAGGTAAGGATGACTTCGTACACCAGATCTTCCTGCCTCCACCTACCAAGTGCTGGGCTTTCAGGAGTGTGCTCTGATACCCTGGCAGCATTTTTGTTTATGAAATGGAAATGGAAATGGAGTCATCCATTAAATGTTTGAAATACACCTTGTGCTTGTCAGACAGATGCAGTTCTCAGTGTGTAGGAAACAACCAAATTCATGAGAGTCAAGTTCATTCAGAAAGGTTTTCTCAATCCACAAGAATCATGGAGAATATTCAGGAAAGCTGTTTCAACTGGGGAATTATGTAAGCAGAAGTTTGGGAAATATCCTGGTTCAGAAATCAGAAGAAAAGAAATCCATAAGGAGGAAAGAAAAGAGTTTCCATAGATCTTGGGTGAGAACAGGTAAGCTCAGAGAAGTCACCGAGTAGACAGTGACGAATGAGGGTTGGCATGGCTGTCAGACCCACATCAGAGTTCTGGCTGAAAAGCAACTAACTCCACTGTTTTTTGTCCCTTTGGCGATTCAAATATTAATGATCTTATTGAAGTTGTTTCTCTGATTAGAAACTAAATGAGATGAATTAAGACGTAAGCAGGAAGATAGGTGCACAACACTTTAGTAGATTTATCAAGGAATAATTAACATACAGTAAAGTTTATGGAAGTGCGCAATATGGTAAATTTCAATGAGTGACTAACATATGTCATAGGTTCACATAGGTGTATATGTGTGTACAGTGTGTCCACAGTCACTATCACCACAGCCACCATCGAGACAAGGGACTTGGCTATCTCCTCCAAAGCATCCTCTTGGCCCGGTGCACTGTTGCATGCAGCTTCCCTCTTCTGTATTTTCTCTGCCACATGATGCAACCCCTGGTCCCTTTTCTGGCAACATAGGTGTACTGGATAGCTTTGGTGTCAACTTGACACACCTGGATAGAGGGACCCTCAATGGGGAGGTGCCTCCTTAGGACTGGCCTGTGGGGCATCTTCTTGATTGTCAAGTGATGTGGAAGGCCCAGCCCACTGTGGGCGGTACCACCCCTGGGCCTATGGTCCTATATTGTATAAGAAAGCAGGCTGACAGGGGCCAGGGGAGCAAGCCAGTAAGCAGTGATCCTCCATGGCCTGTGC
>NW_008476197.1:0-1421 GCF_000622305.1 Nannospalax galili | reverse complement strand
GTGAGACTCAGAAGGATTGTATGAACAATATATTTTCATCTAAAAGCAAACCGAAACCCCTAGCTGGAGGCATCCTCATGCAACTCTAATGTTAATCTAGAATACATAAAACATTAACCCTTTACTTCAACACTGGAACCTACTTCAGTGTCATTAAGAGCACTTTAAACAAGGAACAAAAAAATATCTGATTAAATTCATTCAAGTTACAACTTAACAATTTAATGACTAAATTTAAACTCTTCTTCAAAATACTAAATTGCTGCCATAAATGTATAGTGGCTGGTTAGTCTTACTAAAAAGTTAAATAAACTTCATTAAAAAAAATCACTGAATCAATAAAGGCTTCTTATTTCTAATACTTTTTTCGGAGAACATAGTAAAATTGCTCACAACAGCATGAACAAAAACATAGGAAACAGGAGGAAGCGGCAACCTGGCTCTGGTGGTCAAAGGGACAAACGTGAATGTCCTCTAGAAATGGTCTACAAGTCTGATCAATCTAGTAATGAGGGGGAAGAGAGGGAAGGATAGAGGAGAGAGGGAAGGAAGAGAGATAAAAGAGGAGGAGGAGGAGAAAGGACAGAACAAAAAGTTAAGAGTTATACTCTTAATTTCATTGCCAGGAGATGGAAACAAAGAAACCATCAAATTGGGCTTTTAAAGCCTTAAATTGTCCTAGAAAGATTGTCTTTAATAGTTTTTAAATACATAGAGGTCAACCCTGAAACAAATGGGAACACCAGATGCAATCAATATTACATTAATTTAAATTCTTGTAAATGGCATTCTCTTCATCCAAGATAACCACAAAATAACTTCTACCCAAATTTTCCAAGGGCAATGAATGCACTTTACAAAAGATAAAAAGAAGCTGGAAAGTACCCAGGCCCGGTCTCACCTCTGGCTCTTCTGGTGCATCCCCTCCAATGGGAGGTCTGTGCAGATCCAGGATGCCCTGACTGGATGCCCTCCTCTCCTCTGCAGAAGCATAGGCCTCCTCCGAGTCGGTGTCCATCCCATGAAGATGGCTTGCTTCCTCCTGGCTCCAATCCAGTTCTTCCTCCGACTGCTTCAAGGAGCTGCTGCTACTCTTGGGCAGGATGCCTGCAGTGGACAAGCTGTTGGGCACCGAAGTATAGGAAGACTGGGGACCTGAGTAAGGTCGACCCTCAGAGGCCAAGGCCTCTGCCTCCAGGAGGTCAGGTACAGAGAGGCTGAGGCGCCGGTCCAGGTGATGCCTCATCCTTATGTCCAGGGGTTTGCTTGTTGTCTTTTTTGCCTTCTTCTTGCTCAAGTTAATTAACAATGGCTTGGTCCGCTGTTTTAATGAACCCCAGACAGATGGTTTATCCAGATCCATGCCTGCATAAAGAATGAAGAATCGACTCCTCAAAAGAGTGCACGTCTACTGAAAAATA
>NW_008476196.1:0-1421 GCF_000622305.1 Nannospalax galili | reverse complement strand
TGCAAGAGCAGCCAGTGCTCTTAATCACTGAGCCATCTCTCCAGCCCCAGCTCAATCACTTCTTAAAACAACATGCAAAGGTGAAAAAAAAGAGGTAGATGCAGCCCTTGGGCATCTGAGCGCTTATTCCATAAGATTATTCTCGGAACTGTGCTCCCGAAAAGGGCTCGCTCTTTATGTTATTAAAATAGTATATCCAGCATGAAGTGGGAAAGGAAAAATGGAGGTGTATTATCAGAGAACTGTGTCCCTTCTGACCCCTATTGACCTGAGACACACAGAACCACAAACAGATATTATCAGTTTAATCCCTGTTGTTTTCAAAACAAGATAATTTTCATTGCTTCCAAAAATAGGCAAAAACTTACACACACAATCATATTTATTATGGGTCAAGGACAAGGAAGGGTCTTGAGGGATTAAGTTCATATGTCCAGGCCAAAGAGGAACACACTCAGTGAGCTTATCTACATTGTAAACACACTAAGATAAAATTAAACTTTTTGGTTGCAAGATGAAGCAAAAGTCACCTGTCCAGAGCGTGTACATCTTGTAGATGTCATCACCACACTTTGCTATGCGTACAGTGTAATTGATTACATTGGCTGCAGCTAGACTCAGCATTTATAATTCATGTTGAGATTATCAAGATCAGAACTTTACCTGTTAGAAAACTGAAGGAGTGAGGCAGCCCCTACAGTCCATGAACTACAGTCTGCCTGTCCATGATCTCTGAGTTACAGGATGAGTCCACACGGTTAGTCAGATTTTCAGCACCATGTGTGGGGTGCCTTTTGAAGTGGCCATGTCTATTGGACTAAGGCTAGGGATTCCTCGGTTGGGGAGTCCCTTGAACATAGGGAGTCTCCTATGTTGGATAGGAGAACAGAAACTTGCCTCTTTCCAAACAAAAATTCAGGGGACACTGATGAAAACAACGCCAGCCCAGCAGTATGACGCTCTTTAGTGGCAATTGAAGCCCAACTCATAACTGCAAATTCTTCTTGCTCAGGAGCACAGTACCATGCAGAAGTTACATTGCACACAAGTTGACAAGATCGTGGCCCAGTATGACAAAGAAAAGTCAACTCATGAGAAAATCCTAGAGAAGGCGATGAAGAAGAAGGGGTAAGACTGCTGCCTTCCTTCACAGGCTTTTCCTCGTTAGCATCTTTCCTGCAGCCCAGCTGCCTGGGTAGGCAAGGGAAGAGCTTGGTGTTGGCTGGTTTACATCAATACAAATCACTCCTAGAAAATAAGAGGTTCATTCATTTTACGCCCTGCAGCATCTCAGCTGGGCATCAGTCCCCTTCGCTGTGGTTTACACAAGTTTCAGCAGAGTTCCTGAAACTTGATTCATGGTAATTAGTTCTGATTATTTTTTTAAAAAGGAAAACTTAGTGACAAATTTTTGAAAAAAA
>NW_008476195.1:0-1408 GCF_000622305.1 Nannospalax galili | reverse complement strand
AACTTGCCTTACATTCTCTTTAAAATCACGTCTTTGGGGGTGTGGGGAGAGGAAAGGATGGCTGTGCAGCTCAGCGGAAGAAGGTATGCTTAACATGCTCCAGGCCCTGGCTTCGGTTCCAGCCACCCCCCCAACAAAAGCAAAGCAAAACAAAACAAAAAAACCACGTTTCAGAGACAAGAAGCTAATGACGGCTCTGCTCCCTGGCTGCGTGAAGTTCCATTGTATGAACGCATTGAATTTATTCAACCACTGATGTTCCTCCCATGGATGCATTTATCCAACCAGGTGCCATGCAAATGACCATTCAGGTAACTCGTAATTGGCTACTCCCCAAGCGATGCTACTATATACACTGTTATATATGAACAGTTCCTAAAGTTTGGTCTGTGGGCCTCTCTGCAGCCTCCCTCATCTCCAGACCTTTCAAGGAGTCCGAAACTGGAAAGCTAGCATCACACTAGCACTCGCTGGCATCTTCAGTCACTGTGCAGATGGCAGGACAGGAAGGGTGGTGTATCTGCTGTGCAGAACATGAATCAAGGCAGCACGGTGCCACTGCACTATTTAAAGCCACTGGCTTCTCTACCATCACTAAGTCTAACTCCAGATTTAGTTATTCAGGAATGCCCTTAACCTTGACCTGTGAGTAAACACAATGGGAAGTACACACAATGGACTCACACTGGCGTCTGCATTCAGCCTGCGTGCTGTGTTGCTCTGCTAGAAATAAATGAAGAAAATCTTGCTTTGCACAAATGCACACCTGGGGGTGGTGTTTCTGAGCCTTTTCTCTTCTGAATGCAGGAGGAAGATTTTCTCCAGGAGAAGCATGGATGTGATGGTTTCTGCTGAGCTGAACCAAGTTCTTTCACTCCCTCTCGCCTCCTCTTGCTTTTCTTTTTTTCTAATCACAGGATCTTATGTAGCCCAGGCTGGCCTCTAACTTGCTATACAGCTGCATTCCTGATCCTTCTTCCTCTACGTCCTAAGTACTGGGATTAGAGGCATGTGCCACCATGCCTGTCTGTAACTGTTTTTTCCTTGAGTCATCATTTTTATTAAAAAAGCAACCATAGACCAATGGTTAATCAGACTTTGCTATTTGGCAGACATTTTCTGAAAAGTTAGCTAGCCACTTCAAAACAGGTGGAGATATATAAGAGATTTGAACTTTCAAGTCAACAGTTTGCTAACACTTAAACACTGTTCTAATAAGATTATTGATGATATCAAGAAAAGTATTGGGGACCAAGGAGATGGTTCACGGTAAACGTGCTTGCCAACAAGTGTGGTGACCTGAGTTCAATCCACATGGCAGGAAAGCTGATAGGTTGTCCTCTGACCTCCAAACGTGTATCATTCACACACACACACACACACACACACACACACACACACACACACA
>NW_008476194.1:0-1421 GCF_000622305.1 Nannospalax galili | reverse complement strand
CTTAGACCACTCCAAGGTCCAAGGCACACAGCAAGAGGGTATTCATGTCCACGTTGACAACATTTGCTGCGATCCCAATAACAACTTGGGGCATAATGATGCCCTAAAATTCCCAAACAAATAGGAAAATATTAGGAATTTCAAAAGCTAGTTAGGTAGGTTGCCAAGTGAAACTCAAGGTTAAGCAGGTAACAGTGTCAAATGATGATAAAGCCACACAAGACTGGAACAGCCAGAAATGGCAGCAACCAAATGTATTCCCTCTTTTGATGCAGCTTCTCACCAACTCAACCAGAAACCTGCAGAGGCTGCTGAATTCCTGTCCAGTCGCAGGCTCATCCCAGCAGCAGAAAGGGGCAAGAGGGAGCAGTTATGGAAAGAGCACACAGGCACAGGCGCCCTGGCTTTGAGAGTGCTGGGGCTGGCAGCTGACCGCCCCACTGTGCTGTGGTGAGGGTTTTCTCCCATGCACATGCCCAGCAATGCCTGTAGACCAGGCTGGCCTGGAATTTACAGCAATCCATCAGCCTACCTGTGCCTCTCTAGAGCTGGGATTAAAGGCGAATGCCACTCTGAGGCATCGCTCCTTCCTTTTGTTTCTGCTGTCTACACTACACTAGTGCTTCAGGTTAAACTTTTCTCCAGCATTCCAGTTGACAGCTCTCAAAGCACAGCAAATTCATTCTGACTTAGGGAGCAGATCTTTATGTTTAAAGGCTAGCATGCTGCTTGCTCATAGGTGGCCTGGAAGGGGACACTGGGGTGGGGCCCAGCCTCTGCCCACCCACTTCTGGCCTTCAGCCTTCTTCCATTTCTCTTCTGCCTTTGGTGCACTGAGGGCACAGTGGGCTGCCCACACTTCCACATATGGTGGTAGTAACTCCAGGCCCCCTCCCCAGAAACAGGGCCAAGCCCAGGTCAGATGCAAAGCCAGCAGCCAGCCCTAAGAAGAGGTAAGGGCAGGGTGTGAGGGCTGCAGAGAAGAATGAGGAAGAGAGGGATTAGACAGATGAATCCATCGGGCAGCTAACTCTCCTGAGCTGGACTACACCCACCCACAAGGCCTCACATCTACAAAGTGCTTGAGGGTCACAGAAATGAATTACAGAGAAATAGAGTATGAATTACTTTCATAGAAAATTCCTTTAAAATATTTACTTTGCATTTCCAGTAACAGTGTACAGTAAAACTATTTTTAAACATACCTGACTCTGTAAATATCTTGTCTGCAGCTGGAATACGAAAGCTGCCTATAAATTAAACAGAAAAACACCAAGAGTTTGTTTTGGTTCTCATTTTTGTTGCTATTTTTGCAGTTTGTAACTCAAACCCAATTTGCACATGCTAAGCAAGTGCTCCAGAACACAGTTCAATTTTTTATGCTAATTTTATAAAATAGTGGTTTCTTTATGACATCTTCT
>NW_008476193.1:0-1420 GCF_000622305.1 Nannospalax galili | reverse complement strand
TTTTTTTTTTTTGCATTACTGGAACACACTATCCCTCCAGAGTATAAGAATATTCTTGAATTTCTTCAGAGATAAAATTTAGGGGCAACCATAAGCAGAGTTCTACGTCTGAGCAAGGGATCCTGAAATTCTGACAACTCATGATGACTATTTTTTGTCATTGTTAATCTTATAGCTCCCATTAAAATAACATTATGAAAAGGCATTTTCAGCTAATGCAAATATTAATACTATCCTAGACCATTTAAAGGAATCAACAGAAGCCAAATTTAGGTTTTATGCTTAAGTATATTGTCTTTTCTTACCTTATGACTAATAATAAATCACCTGATGGGCTTACCATTACCTGTCTTTCCTTGCCATCTTTTCAAATACTGAGCTCTCCAGAATATAATACTTGTATTTTGTTCTGTGAAAATGCATTCATGAAGTGGACAATCATTTAAGAAATACTTTCCCATGTAATTTGTTGCTAATTTATATCTGGGTCATAAAATTGATAAAGTTATTATTTTAAAATAATTAAGTGTGACTTAATATACTGGGAAACACAAATTAGGATGCATATCTCCACAGAGCCTTTTCCACATTCTCCTAGCAACCAAATCATTTCCAATTTCCTGATGCATAAATTCAAAGTGATCAGTACAAACAAACAAGCTAGGAAGATCTGGGCAGTTGAAACTCATTGTTCAACAATGTCTTTGTTTAAAATCTTTCATAATTCATCCTCAGAAATGGCCTTTTTAGTAATTAGTTACCTGTTATGTCTTCATTTTCATTTAAATGTTCAATGATCAGGATAATTGGAATTAATTTGGCATTGTCATCGTATGGTAATGAAGCCTCTGCCACCATCAGGCGCATCCTGCAGGCTCAGTGTTAGACCAAATCCTCTCCTCACCCTTCTACAGGGTTCATGGTCTACGGTTAAAGCGATAACAGTGGGACCTGAACTGATTCCACTTTAAATTCATGCTATTTTCATTGAAGGATCATGAACAGACCGGGAGAATGATCTTATCTTATGTGGGCTAGAATGAAAGTGTGAATTAATATGCTTAAATTATAAATGGTTATTACCTTTGCACTTGATTTTGAGCCTTGAGTGGAGTTCATGTGGAGTAGTCTTGATGAAATTTTATAATTATTGTTAATATTTGCTTAACTATTCAGTCCTGTTTTTTCTTTTTTCTTTTTCTTTCTTTTTTTTTCAGTCCTAGGGACTATATCCAGGGCCTTTTTCAAGATAGGTAAGCATTCTATTAATGATTAATTTCTTCAAATCTTGTTTTTTTAATCTTTTGAACCAATTATTGCTGTTTACCTGTGCATTTTTATTTATTTTAATTATTTATTTAATAACTAAATAATTAGAAGAAGCATTTCATTACAACAGCATTGATGTATTCAATAACAA
>NW_008476192.1:0-1421 GCF_000622305.1 Nannospalax galili | reverse complement strand
TGATGATGTGTGTGTATGTTAGTGAGTACTATGTAGACCAGGCTGACCTTGATCTCACAGAGATCCCCCTGCTTCTACCTGGGACTAAAGGCCGGTACCACCACACCCTGCTCAGTTTTTTGTCTTTGTTTTTGTATTTGCTTTTTAGTGAAGTTGTGTCCTTAGTGTGTCACTAATGGAAGCTCATGGCATCATTATTTTGAGTTATTAGTGATGTCAAACTTGGTCATTTGGTTACGGTAATATTCAGGTTACTTCTTTGTGAAAGGCATTTTCCTTTTGTTATAAGCGTTCTCGTGAGTGATATTTTGAGATGTATGAGTTTTCCATTCCCAACCTGTTGGTATCCATTTGCTTCTTACCTGAATTGCTCGTGCTTAATGTTTTTTGTAAAATGGTGATATTCCATTTCTATCTGTATTTATCTTTCATGTGTGTGCCTGTATGTCCCTGTGTGTGTGTGTGGGGGGGTGCTGAGTACCTATGCAGAGACCAGAGGAGGATGTTGGGTGGCTTCCTCTGTCATTCTTCACCGTCATGGTCTGTCATTGAATCTGAAGCTTGCCATTTTGACTAGGCTGGCTGGTTATTCCCTAATGCTGCACACACATGCATCTGTGTCCAGCTTTTATGTGAGTGCTGGGCTTTTGAATTCAGGTCCTGCTTTCAGAACAGGTGTTCTTAACTACTGAACTATCCCTAGTCCCATTAAAAAAAATTTTTTTTTGAGACGCAGTCAGTCCAGGCTGACCTTGAGCTTGCTTTGTAGCTGAGAATGGCCTTAAAGAACTGATCCTGGTAACCTCTATCCCTGAAGTTCTGGAATAATAGGCATGCACCAATATGCCCAGGTCATGCACTGCTGGGAAGTGAATTAGTGCTTCCTGTATCTAGGCAAGAACTCTACCAACTGAGCTATAATTCTGTCCACATTTATTATGTTAGCGAGATATTTCTGTAACAAGAGCTTTTCCTTTTGTGGTCAGTAGAATTAGGAGTCCCATAAAAATGTCCATCTCCTCATTCCCCAAACCTGTGAATATAAGCAAAGGGGAATTGAGGTTGTAGTTGGAATTAATGTTCCTAATGTACTGATAAGGAGATTATTCAAGAGGTTCCTGTGTAATTACGAGTCCCTTAATAAGGAAGGGAAGAAGCATGGGAGTGACACACTGTGGACGGATACAGCCCATCACTTCTGGCTTGTGGAGGGAGGAGGAAGACTGCAAGCCAAAGAATAGAGAGCTTAGAAATGAAATGAAGAGGACACTCATGTCCTCTGTAGTGAATCCATGTACAAGGGACCTACCTGCAGGGTTCTTGAGTCTGAGTGAGACAGCCTAAGGGTGAAATGAAAGCTGTTAGACCACTGATTCCACAGGCAAGAAGCAGGATGAGAAGATCACTTGGCTGCAAAAATA
>NW_008476191.1:0-1420 GCF_000622305.1 Nannospalax galili | reverse complement strand
ACTGACTGCTCTTGCAGAGGACCCAGGTTCGAGTCCCAGCACCCACATGGGACAAACTGTCCTTAACTCCAGTTCCAGGGGAATCCTAAGGCCTCTTCTGACTTCTGTGGAATTGCACGACATGGGTGCCCTCACATACATGCAAGCAATGCATTCGTACACATAAAATAAAAATAAAAATAAAAAAAGAAAAGCATATTGAGACTCAGCTAGATACAAACAACAGACAGCAATCACTAGAGGCTAAATGCAGATGTCCCCACACAAGTGAATGGAAAGGGAAATAAAAGAAAAATATTTTAAATTGAAAAGTATGCATGCTCAAGCCCTTTGGACTAAATATTATTCCTGAAGTGGGTGGTAATACATTTAGAGAATAGGAACCTTATAAGGATCATCCTTTATCTACAGAACAAATTCAGTGGAATTTCTAGAATACCTGTTCATATCCATTCCTTTAATTTCAGAAATCTCATTTTTTATATACAGCTTGTTGCCCAAAAATCAACATCTCTCAGTAGCAAGGGTCTCCTTTTCCCCCCATATCCCTCTGTCCTTCTCCCCCCGCCAAATTCTGCCCCTTTCTTCCTCCCATCCTTCCTCTTCTTCCCTGGCTATCAATGAAGTTATTTCTGAAACCCTCAGATTCTGAATACTTAGAGGAACCAATGTTCCTGGTATATCAGAAATTGATACTCAAGTGTGTAAAGGAAGAACAACATCATTTACATTTGGATGTTGTGGGTCTCAGTTCCTGTTCCAAACTGGTACCGTGTACATCTAATCTTCCTTCCCCACCATGTTAGTGGCTCTGGGGTATTGTATTTCTGTTTGTGCTGTTTCTCTCTTCTCCCTTGTTCTTTCCTTGCCCTGCTCTCCTAGTTCTGAACTGGGATTCCTGCCTGAATTGGAGCACAGAACCAGAAATTTCCACCACAGGCAGCCAAGTTTCTTCTTACAGAAGGTGGGAAAAAGCAAACCCATGATGATCTGGGTAGATGGTATTGCCATGCTGGAAAGCACCAGCCACCCTATTTGTCAGTTTCCAAACCCTAAAAATCTTCTCCAAAATCAACTGATCTATAAAACTTTCCCCACGTATTAGTAAGAGCATGGCTCAGTCAAGCACATGACCTGCCTCAGATCAGTTAGGAACCTTTTCAAATCCATAGACCATATCAAACGCATGGTTCTGGTAGGCAAAGGACAGGGAATGTCAGAGCCCAAGTCACCAGGGAGAGAACTCTTGACTTTTCATCTGTGTTTTCACAGAATGCCAAATAGGTTCTCAACTCTGAAATAATGGCTATTAGGCCCTCCAAACTACAAGCCAGACATACCTGCTCACCAAACTCCGAGATGCACTGGTCAACAGGTCCCCAGCTCTGAGCACTGAGCAGATCTGCAGAAAAGCCCATAG
>NW_008476190.1:0-1421 GCF_000622305.1 Nannospalax galili | reverse complement strand
TCATTAATGAGAACTGAGAGATTCATTAGAGTCCTC
This sequence comes from Nannospalax galili, assembly GCF_000622305.1. Taxonomy (NCBI): domain Eukaryota; kingdom Metazoa; phylum Chordata; class Mammalia; order Rodentia; family Spalacidae; genus Nannospalax; species Nannospalax galili. The sequence continues at coordinate 1,385 of NW_008476190.1, read as the reverse complement.
TTCTTTACCCCTGTTTTAGGTTCCATAAGCCTTAGGTGTAGATACTAAAGATAAACCTACCATTTGACCCTGTTATACCACTCCTTGAAAGATATTTCTTAGATACTAAATGACTAAGACTGAAATTGTTCTGTGTACAAAATCCATTGCTATTTTCATTAATATGTCTTAACAGTCAAAAGGAATAGATCATCTGCATAGAGTAGGATATATGTGATATAGAACCTAAAGTAACTGATCTATTGTTTTGTATTCTGTGGTGGAGACTGTGTTTTTCCTCATATTAGTTCACAAACCATATACAAGCTTTTATTCAGGGAAAACCCCAGCACATATGAGCTTCCTGGAGGAGGAGGTTTTGAAATAAAGGTAAAAATTCATTATGGCAGTGAGTTTCTTTTCCCAAATCTTTTCTTTATAAGAGTATTTAAATATAAGCAGATCTTCAGAGACTCTGGAATAATTGATGATAATAAAAATGCAATGATTTCCAGTGTTATGATTGGGAAATGCAATGCCCTCAGAAGTTTCATCTCTTGAAACTTGACTTCAGATGGTGTGTAGTCATTGACAGGTGTTTCAATCACGAGGTTGGCAGTTTCCTCCTCTTTGTCCTTCTGGAAAGATGTCACAGCCTCACCTCACCCCCACAGCAGTGTAGCCATCTGACCAGGGCATGCAAACACTGGAACCCATACTACTGTTCTGGACTACTTCATCTCCAGTTTGCTCATTTGATCTACAGGTCTGTAGTTTTTTTGTAGGTTTTCAAAATTTATTTTTAAATATATCAGATCATAGAAACATTGAGGAAAAGCTTACCCAAAGTAATCTGTTCTTCTTCAGGTGATCTCTTTCTTCATGATGAGGGCCCTCAGTCAGTAAGGGAAATTCTCACAAGCTTCTGTTATTCTACACAACATATGACATGGGGCTAAAGAAAACTGTTCTACATCAGCACACGCAAAGAGCACTGTTAAAACAATGCAATTATTTCTTCAAATTATAATTTATTAAATAGAGACATAAGATGAATCAAGTTAAAATCAGATGAGTCATTCTGTATTAAATAAATGAAGAACAATAATGTTCATGAAGCTGAATTTGGGGAAAGTTTGCCAGCATTCCACACCAGGTTTCAGAAAGTCAAACTGGAACTCAGCTCTCTACAGTTTGATCAGCATGGGAGATCTGAGTGCGTGTGCTTTTCTTCATTGTCCTTAATCTTAGCCACCTATAACATAATCCACAGAATGCTAGTTAATTATATCAAGAAAGGAGAACACTCTGGTTTTACTACTCTGTGTTTTTTGAATGTTAGTAAAAAGGCCAGGCGTGTTCGCACACACCTTTAATCCCAGCACTCCAGAGGCAGAGGCAGGCGG
>NW_008476189.1:0-1420 GCF_000622305.1 Nannospalax galili | reverse complement strand
CATGTGGTGTGTCTCTGCATTGGAACAGTAGCAACAGTAACAATGGAGTCTGGATAAACTCTACAATATGACCTTGGAAACAAGGCCAGTCCCAAAGGCTACATTCTGTTTTATTCTACTAATTAGATACATCTTGATTTGGGAAACTGGTAGAATGACAAAAAAAAAAAACTATGTTGGGCTGAACATAGGACGGGAAGAGTGAAATTCAATGTGGGGCAAATGGCACTGGATATACATAGTTCCCTGTTGAAATTATGAAGATATACTCTCATACCCTGTAGTAACTGTTGTATAATATTTTGGGCTGGAATGATGGTTCAATGGATGAGTGTTTGCTATTCAATTAGGAGAGCCAGAGTTTGGATCAAGTTACCTATGTAACAACTGAGTGCCTTGTAAACACCTGTTACACATAGAGGCATGCATACCCATACCCATACACACTCACACATATATATAAGCACACACAAATAAAATGAACATTTACAAAAGAAGTTTGGATATGGTAAAATCTATAAAATGTTACAAATCAAATAGGAATATTTCATATAATATTACTCTAGTTTAACAAAATTATTACTTTTTTAAATACAGAAAGATTCTGAGCTCAGAGATGATCAAGTACTGATGAGGTAATCTTACAATAACCAGGAAATCCAGGCAAAAAAATGGCTGCTATAAGCTCTCTATTACTGTTACATTGTATCAATATTCAACACTCAATCATTCTAATACATATGCACAAATATGTTTTAATTGAGTAGCCTGCTAATCAGTGTAATGAATGGGAGAAATGATCATGCATGATGCTCATATAATTTAATGAGAATAGGTTGGCTCTTTATTTGATGAATACTTCCTGTGTTAGGAGAGCATAATATTGCTCAGATGTTACTATATACTGTGAAACCTTTGAGCAAGTACCTCTGGGAGTGAGGTCTGAACACGCAGCACCTGAATCCTTCCACAGCCATCTGTTTATCTAAGAGGTTTTCTTCTTGTTTGCTTCGGAGTACAAATAGAGTTGATTGAATTTGCCTTGCAAATGTAGTCATTACCTATAAGTGAAACTCTCTGGTAAGTGGTGGTCTGTCATCTCAAGAGAGAGGATTAAAAGGTGTTTGCACAATAAATGCTTTTATGTGGGGCAGAATTTGTTGTAAGATTTGCATCTGAGCTGCACACAAGAAAACAAGCTTGGTTTGTTTGCTAATGATAGATTCAAGGTGCAAAAGTGGCTTCCTTTTAATAGCAAGAACAATGCTCTTTTAAATAACAGATGAACTTAGACTTCTCCAGTATAGTTTAATCCTCTGGGAATTTTTGCTACATTGTAAAAAGCTTTATACTTTAGAATTCACAAACATGGGTGTTTTGTGTATATATATATATATAGAGAGAGAGAGAGAGAGAGAGC
>NW_008476188.1:0-1420 GCF_000622305.1 Nannospalax galili | reverse complement strand
AAAAAAAAAACCAGAAGCTTTTGATATCTGAGAAACTATTTTTATAAAATATGCATAAGCCATGGAAGTGGATGAAAAACAGAGATATATTTAAATTATAAAACATGGTGTTTAACTGTAAGGATAATAAGCATTATTGGGAAATAACCATTTTACTACATGTACTGGTAGTTTTATAGGTATAAGTGTCAAGGCATGAGCTGAGAGAGAATTAATTATTCTGTGTAGGAGACAGAGAAAATGCAAGCCCCTATTTTTAAAAACTATAAAAAAGATTCAGAGGAGTGAGATCAAGTATATTTAGAACAAAGGTCAAAAGAAGAAAAAATATGAAAAAGATCAAAGAGATACTTGAAGAGAAACACATTATGAGAATTTTTTAAAGTCTATGTGTGTGCATGTATGCATATGTGTGTGTATGAAGTGTGTGCATGAACATGTGGGCACGATGCCTGTTGAGATCAGCGAACTACTCACTTCCAACCAACTTTGACACAGGGCCATTTGTTATTCAGTGCCTGTCTAGTTGGCACCATAGTCTCCATGGATTCTCCTATCTCTGCCTCCCACCTCACTGTATGAGCACTTTACAGTTGCACACTACTGTGCACAACTTTAAATAGGTTCAAGGGATCAGAACTCGAATTCTCAGATTTTTGTGACAAGTGCTCCAGCACACTGAGAAACTTCCTTAACCCCTGATCAGGTATGTAGTTACTTTCTAAATTCTTGCTGTTGGTCCCTTTCCCTGTCTCTCCTGTATGCAAGACATCCTATAGTGGATACACAGGAGCTCTGTGTCCACAGGGATATTTCTTCCCAACGGAAGTTCTGTAACTGAAACTTTTGAGCACTAACTTCCTGTTACTCTATGAAGAAGGACTTCAACCTTTGGGATGCTGGATATGAATACCACATGTTCACAGTGAGTAGCCAATGACCTGGAGTTAGTTGTAGTTTGTTGCTTGAATCAAATCTATTTTAAAAGCATACCTGGGTCAGAAATATACCAATGATCCTAGAAGTGCAGGTTAGAATAGAGAGATACTTTGAGACTTGAAAGCACCTGGTTCAGAAGAACTGATAGACTGAATGAACGCACTGACTACAGGTGTGAAAATGGAGAGACAGTTTTGACAGGCATTCACAAATAAGTCAAAAGGAATTGGCATGCCACCAATTTGAGTGATGGTGGAAAACAGGCTATCAAAGACCACTCTTGGCAAGGAAAATGAAAGCTGCATTTTAGTCATCTTGTCAGTGGAAATATTGTAGTTATTGGAAAGCTATTTGAGAAATAAATAATATCAGTAATTCAATTTAAAATGAGCATTTTTCACATATAAAACAATTGTCATAAGGGTTTAACCAAATAAATGAAGCAGAATCACGGTACCTTAAATCTGATTTTGAATATCAC
>NW_008476187.1:0-1420 GCF_000622305.1 Nannospalax galili | reverse complement strand
CCTCAATGTATAAACTGGAGAGCAATTAAGGAAAACTCTTGAAATCAACCCTGTGCCTTCACACATGTTCAAACATGTGTGCACACACACATGTGCACACAGCACACATTGTACACACATCAGATATATATACACAGGAATGTCATACATACTGCACATATACACATAAAAATAACAACTGCCACATAAAACAATGAGACTGAATAAAATAGCAACAACCACCAGATGTGGTGGAGTACGCACACCCACTATCCCAGGCTAGTTAGAAACCAGGATCACATAACCATAGGCATGAATCAACAGAGTAGGTGAGGGAGAGTGTTGGAGTCTAGGAGGGCCTCTAGGAGGAGGTGACCTGTCATGGGGACCTGCAAGAGGGCCAGCTACGGGAAGATCAGGCCAAGGTGCTGGGGTGGTACTTGGTGGACTTCAAAGGTGGCTGGGGTGTTTGGGGTGGTTCCCCAGGGGCGAACCTGCAGTGAGGCTGCTGAAGTTTGTCTCTTGACTGAAACCGGCTGGCAGCCGATAACAGAGGCTAGCCTGGCAGCTGACATGCTACCCTGTAATTGTGATTAACTACCCGGTCCTTTCCCTGCTCGGCTGAGGCTGCAGTGTGACAGCTGGGAAGTGAAACAGGGAGGCCAGGAAGGGGTTAATGGGCTGTGTTTCCATCTGAGCCTTGCAGACAATGAGAAGGGCAGGCCTCTGGTGGGAGGGGGGCATCAGCTGGGGCAAGTGAATGGAGGGCGCAGAGGCCTTGTCCCTGGGGACAGCAGAGCCCTCACTCCACTGTCACTGTCATCCTCTCCCCTCCCCCAATGGGCAGGAGCATCCCAGATGACCACCCTCTAAAGTGGGCAGCATTTCCTGCCTCAGGAACTTGGGAGCAGGACTCAGGAGAGGAGAGCCACGGAATGGTGGCATGTCTCCACTGTGGACACACCCTTCTGCCATGGTCAGACTTTCCCTCAGTCGATAGTGGAGGCAACTATGGTTCATCAAGGACACACTGGTTATAATGCAGATGGGGCTGGCACGGGCTCTGCCACTTCCAGTGGGCACCCCGGAGGACAGACCCACAACACAAATGTGCAGACTCTAACCACGGTTAGCACTCAGAGTATGCCAGTCACCCAGGAAAATGCCCTGTGGCATCTGCAGTCAATATCCCTCCACTTCCCTGGCACAGGGTGCTGGATAATGGCTGTCCATAGATGTCCAGAAGTTGGGCTGGAAAGATGGCTCGGCAGTTAATACATATCACTCTGCAGAGGACCCAAGTTCTGATTCTAGCACCCACATCAGGCAACTCACAACTGCCTGTAACTCCAGTTCCAAGGGATTCCATGCATTTTCTGGCCTTCACAGGCACCTGCACTCACATTCACACACCCACACAGAGACACACCCACACAAACAC